>NW_020185317.1:5777268-5924440 GCF_003031525.2 Neophocaena asiaeorientalis asiaeorientalis
TCGTAGGGGTCAGCAAGCTGGTTGTCTCTTTTTGTAAATGAAGATTTATTGGAACACAACCAATGCTCACTTGTCTACGCATTGTCTGTGGCTACTTCCGCACAACAGGAGAGTTGAGTAGTATGACAGAGACTGTATGACCCACAAAACTTAAAATATTTACTGCCTGGCCTTTTACAGCAAAAGTTTGCCAAACTTGATAGAATCATACCACACATGCTATATTATAACCTGTTTTTTCGCTCAACAATATATCATTAATATTTGTACAGATCAGTAAATATAGATCACCATTTTAATAGCTGCATGGAATTTCATTATATAAAGGAGCAATAGTTTATTTAATAAATTTCTACTGATGGCTGTTCAGAGTTCTAATTCTTCTATATTATAATCGATGCTGCCACAAAACCTGTACATGGACATCTGACCACACTTGATTGTCTTCTTAAGGTAAATTCTTAGAGATAGGATTGTGGGGTCAAAATCTCCATATATTTTATTGATACATTTGATACATTTTTCCAACCTGCTTTCCAGAATGAATTGAAATAATTTTCATCCTTATCACTAGAGAATGAAAGTGTACATTGTTTCTATTCCCTTGCCAATCCTGAGGATAAGCAAGTATTTTGAATCTTTGAAAAACAAAGATATATCAGTTGTTTCCATTTGTATTGTTTGATTCTTATGAGGTAAAATATCTTTCATGAATGATTATTGGTCATTTATGCTTCTCTCTTTGTGAATTATGGATTGCATTACTTTATATTTACATAAAAATGTACTTCATTTACCTTGCCAATTTTTCTGTTGGAGCATTTTTAAACTGATTTGTAAGTGTGCCATATGTTAAATGATTCAACAAATATCTACTGAAGATTTAGAGACATAAGGGATATGGCTATACTCCATACAAAGAGGAAAATAGGTATGGTTCCTGCCTTCACAGTCACATCTAGTAAAGAAAGGAGTTGTCATTTTGTCTGACATATAAAACGCAAAGACATTCCTAAAATTCAGTGAGTTGTTTTATAAACATTTCCTAGAAGAGCAACATCCTGAAAAAGTCAAATCAATTCATTTGACAATTAATCTAATCGTGGGAAACCTGGCTTTTCTCTAAAGCCTGTACATTAATTAAGAATCCTACTGATCAAGTTCTTAAAAGCTCCTAGCAAGTTAATTGTAGTTTTTTGCAGTCATAATAGTCATTTTTTTTTCATTTTTCTAATTCTTATATACCCCAAACAATACAGAAAAAATATAAGGGAGAAAGTAAAAACCACCTAAAATATGCTTTTATGTTTCTTTTCACTTCTCCTCACTAGTTATCGTCACGTCTGAAGCATATGGCAGGGAACGAGGATAATCAAAAAGCTAATCAAAGAAAGGGAAATTAAGGAAAACCAGAAGATAAGGCAAATCTGTGCAGAGAGCAGCAGAATATAATAGAACAAGCACCCTCTGCTCCTGAGGTTTCTTCTGGGGTTACGAAAAACAGGCAGTTAAGAATTGAATTTCATACACAAAATCACATTTTGAAATTCTACAATGCTTGGTCTGATCATTTGCTATAATTTCACAAAATAAAAGAAATAAAAATGCATCCTCACATTTACATGTATAGATTCTGAACAATATTGTTACACATGAAAGAATTTAAAGAAATTCCACTCTTTCATTACCTGTTATAAAACTTAATAGCAGGCTACCATCTGCTTATAGTTCTTGCAAAATGTATAAGGGAAATTGATAATCAAACGCCACTGATGACAGATATTTATATCAAATTCACATAACTATTCCTAATTATAAATATAGATATACATTCCAGGATTATCCACAAGTATGTACTCCTATTAATACTTATTGCAGTTACATATGCACATTGAAAGGAGATATGCCCTTTCACCTTTCATGTACTACTTAGAAATATTAGAGTATCACCAGCTGCCATAAAGGTCACACTGAATTTTGGGTGCTAACTGTGGCAGACTTATGTATATCACTTTATTTAAAAATAAGGGTGTTGTTTTAAATCTTCATTATAATCTAATTGCTCCTGCTTAAATGGAAACTAAAACAAAGTTTAGTTAGAGGCCATGTTTATATGTACTCCTCCCTCTATGAAAAATGTGATTGGTATATACAGCATGCGAAACCTGATAGAAAAATTAGTTAGCTGAAACCTCAAGTCAAGTTTGATCTCTAGTACATAGCACCACATGACTCCCACTGACTCTCTTAAGAGTAGAGCATTGTGCATGCATGTCCCAGGCTTGGATTTGGAACATAATGTGGCATGTGGGATGAGGGCAAGGGTTAGGGGGCAAGAAATATTACTCTTTTAACAAATGGTGTTGAGTATAAAGTTAATGCTAAGGTACATAATCTTTCCAAGGGCCAATTTAAGTACTTATATTTCAGTGCATGCAATAACATTGTTCCCAAATTCTAATCGTGGAATTTTGAACCTGGGTTACACTGAAGTTTATAGTTGAAATGTATATAAAGGATGTAAGTAAGTTAATGTTTCATTGAAAAATCAAATTTCTCATATTTTTAGAAACTTAAGTACTTTAACATGAAAAAATTCATTAAGTTACAGCTACGCTATACTGACTCCCCCAAAATGCCATTTGCTTTCACATCTTGGTGCCATGGCTCCTGCTTTTTCCTTTCAACTGAATTTCCTCCAATATTCTCTGTTTCAAAAGCCTTTTCAGTGCCTAAAATATAAACCATTTCCTCTAAGAAGGCATCCTCTTTCTGTCCTCCAAGCTGAATTTATTCTTTCCTCTGTCTTCTTTCAGGACTTTACCTGTAATCTCTATTCACCACCTAGTACATTATGCCTCAAGGCGTAGTTTGCACTTCAGTCCCTCTTGCTAGCTTGGCTTACAAGTAGTAGATTGTAAACTACTTGAAAGAAATGGTTTTTTTAATTTAGGCATTCTGTGAAGTGCCTAGCACACTAAATGACCAAAATGTTCATTCAATTTAATTCAATAAACCTTTACTAAGAACCTGCTGTGTGTAAGACAGCATGCCAGTGTGCCAGAAACTTTTCATTGACACTCAGCTCCTCCATATTCACACTTCTGTATTCCCCCTTGAATCACTGGGACTAGTAGCTTGAAAATGACATTTTCCAAAGCCTATTGCCAAGTTAGTTCTGGTTAGATTCTGTCATTTGAAGGCACTCACATAATATCACAAGGCAGGAATTAGATAGGAGCCATTCCTTTGTTTGTTTCTGGCAGCTGTAAAGCCTCCCAGGTATAATAAGGCCATTAGGAGTGTGGGCTCCCAGTCTCTGTTAAACACAATCTTTCCTCTATGTTCCTCTCACCCTTTGAACCACTCCCCTATATTAAAACCTTCTATGTTGAAATACCTAACTTGTTTTCCTAACTGAACTCTAACTAATATAGCTGGATACCAGGGATGCAAAAATTTCACAGCTAGCTAGAGTAGGAGATGACAAACTTTTTCTGTAACAGCAACTTAGTAAATATTATTTTAGGTTTTGTGGGCTACATATTGTCTCTGTCATATATTCTCCCTCTCTCTCTTTCTTAACAACTCTTTGAAAAGTTAAAACCAATTAAAAAACAATAAATTGTTCTAAAAAGAAAAATATTTAAAGACATTCTTAGTTCCAGGGTATATAAAAATGGGGAGCAGGGGGCTATGGGATTTGGCCTGTTCAATGTAGCCCACACTCCTAATGGCCACATCAGAGGACAAGAGGATCTGAAGGTAATAAGGGGCCAGATTCTGAAGCACCTGTGTGTCCTGCTTAAGATTTTGAACTTTATCCTGTACTAAATAGTGGGTGACTGAAAATTCAAATTTGCAAGTAGTCCAAATACTTTTAGAATCACTCTAATATTAACATAGAGTATTAATAAAAAAGAGATAAGACTTGAAGCAGTGAGATTAAATTTGATGTTGACACCCTGAATGGATATTTGAGAGATAAAACTGATAGATGTGAGAGCTAAAATGGAAAGAGGTGTCTAAAAAGAATATACCTCCACCATGGACAATTGGATAGAGAGAGTGACATCAAAAGTAGAGACTAGAAATACAGGAAAAGGAGCAGGTTTCACATCTAAGATAAAAAATTCTTTTTCTGAGATGTTAAATAAGCACTGAATACAGAACAACCAAGAGAATATGCCTAATAGAAGGTGAGAAATATGTCTAGTAAGATTGAGCAAAAGATATAAATTTGGCAGGCACTAGTGTGCAGAGGGTAGCTGATACACTGGGGACTTCAACATTCCAAGGAAAGGCTGAAGATGGAAGGTAGAAGGCATAAGAGGTTTTATGAAGACAACCAGGAGAGTAATATATTTCAAAAGAGAAGATATGGTGGCTAAGGAAGATGGTAGTGGAAATCTGAATCACAAAACCTCCCTTCCTTAAAAAACATAATAAAATGAATAACAGCAAAAGCAAAATAAACCAAAATTAAAACAACCAAATCAGAAAAATATATACCAATAGCACTCAGACTAAGAATGACACAAAACCTCATACTATAAAAATGAATAATTATTATCCAGATAAGAAGAAAGGAGATTCTAATAACTAACGGTTGGTAACAAATCCCACTGCCATACTTGGCACAGGAGGAATAAGATGAGTGGGTAAACTCTGAAAACTCTCACCAATACTTCCTAACTTGAAGGGAAGCAAATTGAGAGGATTATTATACAACCAAAGGAAATAGCAGAATATTCCTTTTGCAATACATGCCACTCCCCACTATCAAAGATAAATAACAGAGAGATAAGGGGAATTTGGGGATTTGTCATTTTGGTGTTTCTTTTCCTGTAATTTAAAAAAATATCTTTATTGGAGTATAATTGCTTTATAATGTTGTGTTAGTTTCTGCTTTATGACAAAGTGAATCAGCTATGTGTATACATATATCCCCATATCCCCTCCCTCTTGCGTCTCCCTCCCACCCTCCCTATCCCACCCCTGTAGGTCGTCACAAAGCATCGAGCTGATCTCCCTGCTCTATGCTGCTGCTTCCCACTAGCCATCCATTTTTACATTTGGTAGCGTATATATGTCAATGCTACTCTCTTTTTTTGATTGTGTGTGTGTGCATGCGTGCATGTGTGTACACGCACCTGCATGCACGCACTCCAGAAACAGAAATATAATGACCAGAGCTAACTACCTCCAGTAATAAACAGTGATTTGCCAGATAAAGAAATAAAAACAAGAAATACTAAGGGGACAGCCCTTGAAAATAAATCTTCATCTGATAGAATGAATAGCTGTGTACTATAATGTACTAATAACATCTTTAACCAGAACCCTTAGGTTTTTGCTCATCTCCAGAAATGACTATCCTTGTTAGAATCAAAAGTTTGACATTCACCCTGAATAGGAGATTATGAAATCCAAAAGATTTCTGTCTAGGTAAAGTAAAATCTAGTACAGAATTATTAATTAATTACCAAAAACAGAATAGAAAGTAAATAGTAGAGAGTAAATCCAACTATCATGATTGTCTACAGACACAGCTAAGTATTCTCTGACCACCCACACCTCCACTTTGAACAGCACAAATGAAAAAGAAAAAACTTTTTTCGTAAATGAGTGATGAACACATGGAAGTTCATTATATTATTTCCCAAACCCCTCAATTAACGAATTAAAAAAATGTAATCAGATGGGATATAAGCCACAAATAACGTGCCTTCAAACTGAAGTTCTATGGGAAAAATATAAACATGGCCTTTCAAAGTGGGAAGGAATTGAGGGATGAAAAGAGCACAACTGCTAGAAATAAAGGAAAACTTATGGAGGGAGGGAGAGGAGAGAGGAAAGATAACATGCAATAAACAGATAAAAAATACATTCTGAAAGTAAACATCCCTCCAGGAAACAGAATAAAAATTTCAACAAATCTCTCATATTAAAGAGAGCATGAAATCTGTAAAGTAAGAAAAAATTTAAAAGATCATAACACAGTCGAATTAGGTTAGAATGAAGACTGATGAGCTAAGAAGAGGAACTGAGGATGAAAACAATAATACTATGGTACTAATAAATAGAAATACTAAGATTAAAATAGATAATACTGTAAACTTAATTGCTAAAGAAGAGGAAGGGCTTTAAAAATTGCCAAAGAATGACGGAAAAGGCAGAAAAATCAAATCAACTATAGAGAAAACAAATACACATCTAATAGAAGACAAACACACATTCATTAGTGAATGGGGGAAAAATGGGCTGAGGTTTTATCATAGAGAACTTCAAACACAGGGCAATAAACCTGCGCTTCATATTATATAGGAAATGAGGATACACCGAGTATTTTGAATGTGTGTGGAAAGGGTAGAGGTGATAGGAAGGGTAGTTAAAACTAACGTGATAAGAGATGTATGTTAACAACAGTAAACTGGCAGACGTATCAGAGAAGGCATGAATTGGAGGTTGGAAGATCAGTAAGCAGATGGTTGAATTTAATAAATTTGTGTGGTTTAAAAGAATAAGTGTGCTTGGGCTTCCCTGGTGGCGCAGTGGTTGAGAGTCCGCCTGCCGATGCAGGGGACACGGGTTCGTGCCCCGGTCCGGGAAGATCCCACATGCCGCGGAGCAACTAGGCCCGTGAGCCAGGGCCGCTGAGCCTGCGCGTCCGGAGCCTGTGCTCCCCAACAGGAGAGGCCACAGCAGTGAGAGGCCCGCGTACCGAAAAAAAAAAAAAAAGAATAAGCGTGCTTGACTTTTATTTTGCCTTGCTTGGTAGTTCCTTATTTGCCCAGACATGGAAAAATCTGGGCTAGTTTCATCTTATCTATAACCTACTGATAAATGATTGGACCTTGTAGAAAAGTATTTTCCAATGCAGTTAGAATAGTTATTTGGATCTTCAAATCTTACTTAGAAACTAGAAAAGTCCCCCAACCAATCTCAACCTTGTATTCCATATTAGTAATAAGTATAGACAGAAGAGATAGCAATGTAAGAAACAGTTGGGAAGAAGTAATTATATTCAACCCAAACTAAGATGTGCAATTCAAACACAAAGATACAAAAAGAAGGATTAATTTTTAAATAATTACAAATTCTCTGGTTTGCAATGCTGCTGATTCCCTGGTTTGATGACATAACTGTAATTTCTCTAGACATTTATCATTTTAAAGGGATTATAAATATATTTAGAGTTTCTCCTTTACAACGAGGCAAAAGATACATAGGTATAGTACATCAAGAGTCTAGGTTAGAAATAATGAAGGATTGGATTATTAGATGTATGTGGGATTAGAACCAGAAGTTTATAGTTGACTCTAGAATCAATCTGACTGAATTCAAGTGCACATTGGGGGTTCTTCAAGCCTAGAATAGGACCTAAACAAATGATATGTGTGCACTGATCTTCAATGACATAATTTTGAATATGCCTCAACATGCTTTTTCTTAGGACCTGCAGTCTAGATATACTTAGTACAGTTTAGCATTGCATAGCATTTGTGCCCATTCTACAGTTACACAAGGTATATATAAATATGGCTTTATTTGTACCCTCGTACATAGTAGAAAGAACTGGGCATCTTGAAAAATTAATATAAATCAGTTTTGCAAATCTTATCTTGGTTTCTCACTCAAAAAGACTTAAGATTCCAAGTGTATATCAGCCAGGTAACTGCTTGATCTAGGCTCATATCCCTAGGAAGCCCACATTTACCAGGATGCTGTCCAGTGACAACAGCTCCAGTAGGAACACCATAGTAGTCAGAATGATTCCCTCCCATCTCTTGCTTACACACACATGCCATTTACATTGGCATGACATCAAATACATTTACTACTGTATCTAGTGCCCCCTGGAGGATATCTTGGATTTTATAAGGCAACAATAGTATAGATTTACAGGTATGGGTAAATTATCATAAGGAAAAATGGGTATTTTTCCCTCTTACTTTGATGGAGTTTTGACAGCCTCTCAGAAAACATCTAAAAATTACAATTACAATTAAATTAGAAAATGTTATAACCTAACTAATACATCTTCATTTAAAGCTTTTAAAATACAAACCAGGAAATATATATACATTACTTACAGGATAGTAAATATGATCTTTTGAGGCTCTGTTTATGCTCCAAAAGAAATCTAAGCAGCTTTTCTTTTTCCTTAAATTTCTGATAAAATAATCCTGTTAAAACTAAAGAGCTTGTTCTAGTATGAGAAATTTAAATTTTAAAATTTTGACTTTTTAAAATAAAAAGAGAATATTGGAATAAAAAGAGAAGGATTTTTCTTCAAAATGATTAATACCTATAGTATTTCTCAAGCTTTCCCATCAAAGTATCTCTTTTTTCTTCAATTTTACTGAGGTATAATTGACATACAACATTGTATTAATTCTCGATGTACAACATGATCGTTTGATCCACTGGAAAATGGTTATCACAATAAATTTTAAGTAAAATGTTAGGAAATACAACACAGCAATGTTTCAAAAGAACAGTACTGTATCATCAAGTAAGTTTTTTTTTTTGCGGTACGCGGGGCTCTCACTGTTGTGGCCTCTCCCGTTGCGGAGCAACAGGCTCCGGACGCACAGGATCAGCGGCCATAGCTCACGAACACAGCCACTCTGAGGCATGTGGGATCTTCCCGGACCGGGGCACAAACGCGCGTCCCCTGCATCGGCAGGCAGACTCTCAACCACTGCGCCACCAGGGAAGCCCATCAAGTAAGTTTTAATTCCAAGAATACAAGGATTGGGGTCTTGCCTGGTGGCGCACTGGTTGGGAGTCTGCCTGTTGATGCAGGGGAGGCGGGTTCGTGCTCCGGTCTGGGAGGATCCCACATGCCGCGTAGCGGCTGGGCCCGGGGGCCATGGCCGCTGGGCCTGCGCGTCTGGGGCCTGTGCTCCGCAACGGGAGAGGTCACAACAGTGAGAGGCCCGCATACCGCAAAAAAAAAAAAAAAGAATACAAGGATCAAGAAATCTATTAACATAACTTCTTTTATTTTCACATCTTTATTGGAGTATAAATGCTTTACAGTGTTCTGTTAGCTTCTGCTGTACAACAAAGTGAAGCAGCTATATGTATACATATATTCCCATATACCCTTCCTCTTAAGCCTCCCTCTCACCCTCCCTATTCCATCCCTCTAGGTTATCACAAAGCATCAAATTGATCTCCTTGTGCTATGCAGCAGCTTCCCACTAGCCATCAGTTTTACATTTGGTGGTGTATATATGCCAATGCTACTCTCTCACATCATCCCAGCTCCCCCTTTGCACCCTGTGCCCTCATCCGTTCTCTGCTTCTATGTCTTTATTCCTGCCCTACCACTACATTCATCAGTACCGCTTTTTAAAATTCCATATATATGCATTAGCATACAGTATTTGTTTTTCTCTTTCTGACTTACTTCACTCTGTATGACAGATTCTAGGTCCATCCACCTCACTACAAATAACTCAATTTCGTTTCTCCTTATGGCTGAGTAATATTCCATTGTGCATATGTGCCACATCTTTATCATTCATCTGTCGATGGACATTTAGGTTGCTCCCATGTCCTGGCTATTGTAAATAGTACTGCAATGAACACTGCGGTACATTTCTCTTTTTGAATTATGGTTTTCTCTGGGTATATGCCCAGCAGTGGGATTGCTGGGTCATATGGTAGTTCTATTTTTAGTTTTTGAAGGAACCTCCATACTGTTCTCCATAGTGGCTGTATTAATTTACATTCCCACCAACAGTGCAAGAGGGTTCCCTTTTCTCCACACCTTCTCCAGCATTTATTGTTTGTAGATTTTTTGATGATGGCCATTCTGACCAGTGTGAGGTGATACCTCATTGTAGTTTTGACTTGGATTTCTCTAATGATTAGTGATATTGAGCACCTTTTCATGTATTTCTTGGCCATCTATATGTCTTCTTTGGAGAAATGTCTATTTAGGTCTTCTGCCCATTTTTGGATTGCGTTCCTTCTTTTTGTGACATTGAGCTGCATGAGCTGCTTGTATATTTTGGAGATAAATCCTTTGTCAGTTGCTTCGTTTGCAAATATTTTCTCTTATTCAGAGGGTTGTCTTTTCGTCTTGTTTATGGTTTCCTTTGCTGTGCAAAAGCTTTTAAGTTTCATTATGTCCTATTTGTTTATTTTTGTTTTTATTTCCCTTACTCTAGAAGGTGGGTCAGAAAGGATCTTGCTGTGATTTATGTCACAGAGTGTTCTGCTTATGTTTTTCTCTAAGAGTTTTATAGTGTCTGGCCTTACATTTAGGTCTTTAAGCCATTTTGAGTTTATTTTTGTGTATGGCATTAGGATGTGTTCTAATTTCATTCTTTTACATGTATCTATCCATTTTTCCCAGCACCACTTATTGAAGAGGCTGTCTTTTCTCCATTGTATATTCTTGCCTCCTTTGTCAAAGATAAGGTGACCATATGTGTGTGGGTTAATCTCTGGACTTTCTATCCTGTTCCACTGATTCATATTTCTGTTTTTGTGCCAGTACCATATTGTCTTGATTACTGTAGCTTTGTAGTATAGTCTGAAGTCAGGGAGTCTGATTCCTCCAGCTCTGTTTTTCTTTCTTAAGATTGCTTTGGCTATTCAGGGTCTTCTGTGCTTCCATACAAATTGTAAAATTTCTTGTTCTAGTTCTGTGAAAAATGCCACTGATAATTTGATAGGGATTGCATTGAACCTGTAGATTGCTCTGGGTAGTATAGTCATTTTCAAAATATTGATTCTTCCAATCCAGTAGCATGGTATACCTCTCCATCTGTTTATGTTATATTTGATTTCTTTCATCAGTGTTTTATAGTTTTCTGAGTACAGGATTTTTGCCTCCTTAGGTAGGTTTATTCCTAGGTATTTTATTCTTTTTGTTGCAATGGTTAATGGGATTATTTCCTTAATTTCTCTTTCTGATCTTTCATTGTTAGTGTATAGGAATGCAAGAGATTTCTGTGTATTAATTTTGTATCCTGCAACTTTACCAAATTCATTGATTAGCTCTAGTAGTTTTTTGGTGGCATCTTTAAGATTGTCTATGTATAGTATTCATTGGCAAACAGTGACAGTTTTACTTCTTTTCCAGTTTGTACTTTTTATTTCTTTTTCTTCTCTGATTGCTATGGCTAGGACTTCCAAAACTATGCTGAATAATAGTGGTGAGAGTGAACATCCTTGTCTTGTTCCTGATCTTAAGAGGAAATGCTGTCAGTTTTTTACCACTGAGAATGATGTTTGCTGTCGGTTTGTCGTATATGGCTTTTATTTTGTCAAAGTAGATTCCCTCTAGGCCCACTTTCTGAAGAATTTTTACCATAAATGGGTATTGAATTTTGTCAAAAGCTTTTTCTGAACCTATTGAGATGATCATATGATTTTTATTCTTCTTTTGTTAATATGGTGTATCACATTGATTATTTTGTGTAAGAGAATGATGTTTGCTGTCGGTTTGTCGTATATGGCTTTTATTTTGTCAAAGTAGATTCCCTCTAGGTCCACTTTCTGAAGAATTTTTATCATAAATGAGTATTGAATTTTGTCAAAAGCTTTTTCTGAATCTATTGAGATGATCATATGATTTTTATTCTTCTTTTGTTAATATGGTGTATCACATTGATTATTTTGTGTATATTGAAGAATCCTTGCATCCCTGGGATAAATCCCACTTGATCATGGTGTATGATCCTTTTTTTTTTTTTTTTCTGTACGAGGGCCTCTCATGGTTTTGGCCTGTTCTGTTGCAGAGCACAGGCTCCGGATGCGCAGGTTCAGCGGCCATGGCTCACAGGCCAAGCTGCTCCACGGCATGTGGGATCTTCCTGGACCGGGGCACGAACCCGTGTACCCTGCATCAGCAGGCGGACTCTCTACCACTGCACCACCAGGGAAGCCCTTATGATCCTTTTAATGTTCTGTTGGATTCTGTTTGCTAGTATTTTGTTGCAGATTTTTGTGTCTATGTTCATCGGTGATATTGGTCTATAATTTTGTTTTGTGATAGCTTTGGTTTTGGTATCAGGGTGATGGTGGCCTCACAGAACGAGTTTGGGAGTGTTCCTCCCTCCACAATTTTTTGGAAGAGTTTGAGAAGGACAGGTGTTAGCTCTTCTCTAAATGTTTCATAGAATTCACCTGTGAAGCCATCTTGTCCTGGACTTCTGTTTCTTGGAAGATTTTTAATTACAGTTTCAATTTTATTGCCTGTGATTGTTCGGTTTATATTTTCTAATTCTTCCTGGTTCAATCTTGGAAAATTGTACTTTCCCAAGAATTTGTCCATTTCTTCCAGGTTGTCTATTTTATTTGCATATATTTGCTTGTAGTAGTCTCTTACGATCTTTTGCATTTCTGAGGTGCCAGTTGTAACCTCTCCTTTTGCATTTATAATTTTATTGATTTGAGTCCTCTCCCTTTTTTTCTTGATGGGTCTGGCTAAAGGTTTATCCATTTTGTTTATCTTCTCAAAGAACTAATGTTTAGTTTTATTGATCTTTGCTATTGCTTTGTTTCTATTTCATTTATTTCTGCTCTGATCTTTATGATTTCTTTCCTTCTACTAACTTTGGGTATTTTTTGTTCTTCTTTCTCTAGTTGCTTTGGGTGTAAGGTTAGATTGTTATTTGAGATTTTTCTTGTTTCTTGAGATGAACTTGAATTGCTATGAACTTCCCTCTTAGAACTGCTTTTGCTGCATCCCATGGGTTTTGGATTGTCATGTTTCCATTGCCATTTGTTTCTGGGTATTTTTTAATTTCTTATTTGATTTCTTCAGTGATCTCTTGGTTATTTAGCAGTGTACTGTTTAGCCTCCATGTATTTGTTTTTTTTACTGTTTTTTTTCCTGTAATTGATTTCTAATCTCAGAGCATTGTGGTCAGAAAAGATGCTTGATAGGACTTCAGTTTTCTTACATTTTCCAAGGCTTGATTTGTGATGGAATATGTGATCTATTATGGAGGACATTCCGGGTGCACTTGAGAAGAAAGTGTATTCTTTTACTTTCAGGTGGAATGTCCTAGAAATATCAATTAAGTCTATCTGGTCTATTGTGTCATTTAAAGCGTGTGTTTCCTTATTTATTTTCATTGTGGATGATACGTCTATTGGTGTAAGTGGGGTGTTAAAGTCCCCCATAATTATTGTGTTACTGTTGATTTCTCCTTTTATGGCTGTTAGCATTTGCCTTATGAATTGAGGTGCTCCTATGTTGGGTGCATAAAAATTTATAATTGTTAGCATGGAATCTTGGATTGATCTGATCACTATGTAGTGTCCTTGCTTAACTCTTGTAACAGTCTTTATTTTAACGTCTATTTTATTTTATATGAGTATTGCTACTCCAGCTTTCTTGTGATTTCCATTTGCATGGAATATCTTTTTCCATCCCCTCATTTTCAGTCTGTATGTGTCCCTAGCTCTGAAGTGGGTTTCTTGTAGACAGCATATATAAGGATCTTGTTTTTGTATACATTCAGCCAGTCCATGTCTTTTGTTGGAGCATTTAATCCATTTACATTTAAGGTAATTATCGACATGTACGTTCCTATTACCATTTTCTTAATTGTTTTGGATTTGTTATTGTAGGTTTTTTCCTTCTCTTGTGTTTCCTGCATGGAGAAGTTCCTTTAGCATTTGTTTTAAAGCTGGTTTGGTGGTGCTGAATTCTCTTAGCTTTTGCTTGTCTGTAAAGATTTTAATTTCTCCATTGAATCTGCTATAAACGAATTGGTATAGGAACTGTTCTTTAATTTTTTTGAAATAAGGTAGGAAAAAAATTTTTGTTAGATGAAATTAGGTGATGATTGATTATAAATGGAATAAATAATTCATCAGATTTACTTAATAAAATAGGTTTTAAATACTTTGTCTAATATTACAAAATGTGAAAGAAAGTAGGTGAAAGTCTTATTGGTGAGTTTTATCTAATGTGTTTTGAAAAATTTGGTAGCACCAAAAAAATTTTTTTTTCAGTTACATTTTAAAAAGTCAGCACCAGTAAACTTAACTGCTTTGGATTTTCAAAGAGGCTTTTCTTTTCTGCTACTGACATGTCCCAGGAATAAGTAATGAGAACAGCTAGAATTTTTAATGCTTAACTGTATAAAATCACTGTTTTTAGCTTTCAATATTTCTTAATAATGCTTTCCTTGCTTTGCTCCCTTTGTGTACATATTAACTGATAATAACTGGGGGCATGGAAAAGTCACAGTCCTTAAATGGAAATCATCACTAGTCTCACCATGCTATTCTATGATACATATGCATTCAAAACATCCCAACTTGGGCCAAAATACCACACTCCTAATCCACTTTTTACCCATAACATAAATACAGAAGACAGAGAAATTCCCTGTGGATTGTGGTAACTTGATTAATCATTAAAACTAAGTCCTCCCATAGACTTCCTTGGTGGTGCAGTGGTTAAGAATATGTCTGCCAATGCAGGGGACATGGGCTCAAGCCCTGGTCCGGGAACATCCCACATGCCGTGGAGCAACTAAGCCCGTGCGCCACAACCACTGAGCCTGCACTCTAGAGCCTGCAAGCCACAACTACTGAGCCCACATACCTAGAGCCCATGCTCTGCAACAAGAGAAGCCACCACAATGAGAAGACCATGCACTGCAACAAAGAGTAGCTCCCACTCGCTGCAACTAGAGAAAGCCCATGCGCAGCAACAAGGATCCAAAACAGCCAAAAATAAATTAATTTAAAAAAAGAAAAGCTAAGTCTTCCCCTTTGGTCAGAGCTTAGAGTGTGAACCATTTATGTGTGTGCTTTTGTAAAGTGAGACAAGGGCTGTTAGGAACTCAGGCAAGTTCACACTCAAGTTAATCTTTGCAAATAGCTGGAAGTGGAGAATCTGGAAATTGATTCTTTTTAAATGATCCATGTCTTTGTATCCCTAGAAAGTTTTCACATCTCTAATAGGCACCCTACCGCAGCTTGAAGATTCCTGATAAAGTGCATTTCTCTCCTGTGGTAAAATGTATACTGTGTTGTGGTTATCTGATATTTTCAACCAAATCATTGAAAATTTCATAGTAAGATCTTGCTCAGAAGGTCTGCTTATCTAAATTCTTATATTAGGACCTCTTCCTAATACATTATACGAATCCTGTTCCCCAGAATTCTGCTTCCAACTAGCTTTTAAGTAGAGCTGCTCACTGAGTCATCTACTTTGAGAAGGAAGTTGTGGCTTGTTGGCTCATATATTTGACTGTGAGTCTGGGGGAGATCTATCTCAGAAAATGTCTATTACTCAGTTATGCTCCAGAAATGGTGTCAAGGAATGCTAACTCTATAATTGCAATTTTCCAGTTCTCTGATAGAATCTTTTCACAGATCAATCACTCATTCATCTTATAAGTGATAAGAACATTCTGCTATATTTATTTTTACTTCTAACTAGACATACTGGAATGTTTAAATGGTCATCCTTAGATAATTTTAGTGCTCATTTGCACCTACAGTGGATGATAATAGAAACTCATATGTACTGAGCACCAGTAGAGTACATCAGATATTATAAAGAAAGAAAGCTAAAGGGACAAAAATTCAGATTAGAAACAATGTCTGCCTCCTTTCTTCCCAATCCCAACTAAATTGACCAAGGAAAATGTAAAAGTAAGGAAAAGTTGAGTTGGCGCTTAAAGCTAAGGGAAGAAAACCAGATGCTACAAATGTTGAAAATATTTAGACTTCTAACCTAAAGGAGGACACTCAAGAAAGCTTGGCGTTCACTTCCACAAGAAAACAGCATTGCCTTTTGAGAATACAGGAAGGTACACACTAAACGCTACGGTCATCTCTTCTAATTTAGGAGTAGAGAAAGGAAAAACCATAAGATTAATAGGGAACATGCCCTACAATGAAAAAATATAAAGACTGTGGCAGGACTTGGTAGGTACCAGCATCTGGGGTAAGTAGAAGTCCTGTCCTAACGGGACATTACTGTGGCAGAGATGGGAGTGGAAGGAGGCTGAGGAAAAGGTGGTGAAATTAGTCCCAGAGTGGCAGACCTAATACCTTAAGCAACTAAACCTAAAGCAGTGTCCTTTGACCTGAACCCACCAAAACAACCAATAAAAATCAGTGTCTCTCCCTCCCCGAAAGGGATACCCACTCAAAATTTTGCACTAGAATAACCTCTTCCTCTTCCTCCTCTTCCTCTTTTTGCATCTGCTGCTTCTGCTGCTGCTTCTTTGCTGGTTCTGATTCCTCTGCAAGGGAGGGAAGTAGAGCACAAATGCCCTGAAGCCCATAATAAAATAATTACAATCATATGATATAATCACATAATCATATGCTCTAAATGGAAATCAGGTGACATCTGGGGCAAAGGTATGTAAAACAGGTGCTTTGTTGCTCTCAAAATAAAAGGATGAATAAACATAAACAATAAAACAATATGGTTTAAAAGAAAATATTTCTTGATACAAAAGAAAGAGAATATTATTCCTTAAGAGGAAGGAAGGTACACTTTTGAAATAGATCTGTTGAAGAATTGCAATAAGTGATAAGGTAAGAGATATAAAAAGGAGATCATAAAAGGCCTTAATGGGTCATTGTAAAGGTTTCGACTTTTATTCTGTATTAGATTAAAACCAGAGGAGGATCTGGAGTAGAATACTGAGATTATCTAACTTACATTTGCACATACTCACACTGGCTGCTAGGTTGAATGTACTGATACACTGAGAATAGACTTTTCCACAAGAATGGAAACAGAGAGATGGATCATATGTCGCTGCAATAACCCATGCCAAAAAAATAAATAAATGGTGACATCTTGGACCAGGTTAAATCAATGACAACTGTGAGAAGTGATCAGATTCTGGAAATCGTGAAGTTAGAGTTAAAAAGATTCGGTGGCATAATAGATCTGCGGTGCAAAAGTCAATTAAATTTATTATATAACTACTAATAATAGCTTGGAAGACAATTTTAAATGGAATATATTTCTTTCCCCAGTAATTCTATTTTAGGAGTTTAATCTATGGAAATAGTCATATAAATCCCTGAAGATATACTATTTACAATAGCAGAAATTTGGAAATCATATACATGTCAACAAAGGAACTGTTTAAATAAATTATGGTAGAATGATATAAGTGAATAATATGTAAATATTCTGAAAAAGCATTAGCTCTATAAGCACTGACATGGAGGAATATTAATAAACGTTAAATTAGAAAATATGGAAGAAAAATGTTATCTACATAAGTGTCTTCCTAAATACCCAAAATGAACTTTAAAAAATTGTAAACTAAAAAGGGGTCAGTAAGGAATCCAGATGAAAGAGCAAATTACAAGAGCCAATAGAGTTCCTATTAGAAAATGTAATGAGAGATATCATTTTCCATTTTTAATTGCAATTAAAAACCATCACATATCTCAGGAATAAAACTAACAAGAAACACTGAATACCTTTAAGAAAACACACTAGAAAACTTAATGAATAACCTAAAAGACCCAGGACTCCAGGAAGATGACAGTAATGGAGCAATGGTGGCATAGTTTTTGAATATTTCTGAATCCCCACATGAAAACAGAAAGAACAACTAAATAGAAAAATTAAAATCCTATGGACACTTATCAGAAAACTGGGTGACAAAGTATTCCCAGAAAACCCAAAAATCAAACACTTGAGGACAGACCTTAAGACCTGTAAAAATTTGGCATCTATGAAAGTAAAGACAGAGAGAAAAATAAACCATCTGATGGATCTGAGAACCAAAGTAAACAACAGGTATTCAATGGAAAGTGGTGAGTCAATTTGAGAAAAGCAGATAATGGGTGAATACAAGGGGTTCATGATAAGGGCTGGAGCTGACTAGTCCTACTGATTCATAAAATGGAGCTACTAGTGTTGCCTTCTGGGATAGTTCTCCACACTGAGGAGAAACTAACAAGACTAAGGATATGAAAAATAGAGATGAAGAAAAGAGAAGGTCCAGATAAAAGCAGAGGGAGGGGTTTCTGGCTATGGTCTACTGATGAACTCAGCAAATACTCTACCCAAAAAGTATCTATAAATCTGGAGAAATTTACAAAAATAACCATTTCGGTACTTTGAAAATCAAAGACATATGACAGTCTGAGAAGCATTTTTATGCTTGTAATACTGCTAAACTTCAGGTAAGAACAGTGGGAATCTGTGGTGTTCTGGTCTGAGGCTGCTCCTACCACATCTCCTGCCTTGATCTGTGAGGAAGTTCTGCCAGATGGGGCAAGTTCTGAGGACTGGCAGCTTCTCTGCTACCTTCAGTGGGGGACCACTTGATTTGGAATGCTGGATGATGCCCATGATAAGTGGTACTGCTGATGGAAGAGACTTCCAAAGACTGACCAGTGGGAGAGGGCAACAGCTTGACTCTACTTGCCTAAGGTTGTGGTCCTGTTTGGGGCAAGCATATTATTGACTGAGGATATATATATATATATATTTTCAACAAAAACAGAAAAATATGAGACATGCAAAGAAATAGGAAAGTGAGATCCATACTTAGAAAAAAAGTAGTCACTAGAAACTTTGTCTAAGTGTCCTCAGGTGCTCCAGATGTTGTATTTAACAAAGATTTTAAAGCAGCTATTATAAACATGTTCAAAGAACTAAAAGAAACCATGTATAAAGGAATTAAAGTATGAAAACAAAGAATCAACAGACAGAAATTCTTGATATGTATACAGAAATTATTTTTTAAAAAAGAAACAAATAGAAATTCTGGAGTTGAAGATTACAATAAATAAAATTCTCTATAGGAGCTCACCAGCATATTTGAGATGGCAGAAGAAAAGATGAGAGAATTTGTTGATAAGCAATGGAAATTATACAATCTGAAGAACAGAAAGAACAAGGGTTGAAGAAAAGAAAATAGAGCCTCAGAGACCTGTGGGACAACATCAATGGTACTAACATACATGTAAAGGGAGTCCCTGAAAAAGTACAGAATAAAAGGGCAGAGCTCACCAGGAATTCTGGTCTGAAGTGTCGGTGCAAGACCTCTGCCCATGGCAACCTATGAGCAAGTGAAACTAGAGGGAGCACAAAGGAAAACACAAGGTACTACAGATCTGACTCTCTGCCCTGGAAGCATGCTTGCAGCCTGTTTCTCCAGGCCTTCAGACCTGGGTCTTGGACTGGAACTAAACCACCAGCTCTCCTGGACCTCCAGATTGAAGAGGTACTTCTCATCCTCCAAAACTGACCACGTGGCTGACGGGTGTCACAGCCGGGTGTCAGGCCTGAGCCTCTGAGGTGGGAGAGCCAAGTTCAGGACATTGTACCACCAGAGACCTCCCAGCCCAAGTAATATCAATTGGTGAGAGCTTTCCCAGAGATGTGTCTCAATGCTAAGACCCAGCTCCACTCAACGACCAGCAAGCTCCAGTGCTGGACACCACATGCCAAAAAACTAGCAAGACAGGAACAAAACCCCACCCAGTAGCAGAGAGGCTGCTTAAAATCATGATAAGTTCACAGACACCCCAAACACACCACTGGATGCAGTCCTGCCTACCAGAAAGACAAGATCCAACTTCATCCACCAGAACACAGGCACCAGTCCCCTCCACCAGGAAGCCTGCACAACCCACTACCAACCTTACCCACTGGGGGAAGACACCAAAAACAACAGGAACTGCAAACTTGCAGCCTGTGAAAATGAGACCCCAAACACAGTAAGTTAAGCAAAATGAGAAGACAGAGAAACACACAGCAGATGAAGGAGCAAGACAAAAACCCACCAGACCAAACAAATGAAGAGGAAACAGGCAGTCTACCTGAAAAAGAATTCAGAGTAACGATAGTAAAGATGATCCAAAATCTTGGAAATAGAATGGAGAAAATACAAGAAATGTTTAACAAGGACCTAGAAGAACTAAAGAACAAACAAACAATGATAAACAATACAATAAATGAAATTAAAAATTCTCTAGAAGGAATCACTAGCAGAATAACTGAGGCAGAAGAACGGATAAGTGACCTGGGAGATAAAATAGTGGAAATAACTACCGCAGAGCAGATAAATGACACATTAAACAAGATGGACTTAATTGATATTTATAGGACATTCCATCTGAAAACAACAGAACACACTTTCCTCTCAAGTGCTCATGGAACAGTCTCCAGGATCGATCATATCTTGGGTCACAAATCAAGCCTTGGTAAATATAAGAAAATTGAAATCGTATCACGCATCTTTTCCAACCACAAGGCTATGAGACTAGATATCAATTACAGGAAAAGATCTGTAAAAAATACAAACACATGGAGCTAAACAATACACTATTAAATAACCAAGAGATCACTGAAGACATGAAAGAGGAAATCAAAAAATACTTAGAAACAAATGACAATGAAAGCACGACAATCCAAAACTTATGGGATGTAGCAAAAGCAGTTCTAAGAGGAAAGTTTACAGCAATACAGTCCTATTTCAAGAACAAGAAACATCTCAAATAAACAACCTAACCTTACACCTAAAGCAATTAGAGAAAGAAGAACCAAAAACCCCCAATGTTAGCCAAAGGAAAGAAATCATAAAGATCAGATCAGAAATAAATAAAAAAGAAATGAAGGAAATGATAGCAAATATCAATAAAACTAAATGCTGGTTCTTTGAGAAGATAAACAAAATTGATAAACCATTAGCCAGACTTCTCAAGAAAAAAAAGGGAAAAGACTCAAATCAACAGAATTAGAAATGAAAAAGGGGAAATAAAAACTGACACTGCAGAAATACAAAGGATCATGAGAGATTACTACAAGCAACTACATGCTAATAAAATGGACAACTTGGAAGAAACGCTCAAATTCTTAGAAAGGCACAACCTTCTGAGACTGAACCAGGAAGAAATAGAAAATATAAACAGATCAAACACAAACACTGAAATTGAAACTGTGATTAAAAGTCTTCCAACAAACAAAAGCTCAGGACCAGATGGCTTCACAGGCGAATTCTATCAAACATTTAGAGAAGAGCTAATACCTATCCTTCTCAAACTCCTTCAAAATATAGCAGAGGGAGGAACACTCCCAAACTCATTCTATGAGGCCACCATCACCCTGATACCAAAACCAGACAAAGATGTCACAAAAAAAGATAACTACAGGCCGATATCACTGATGAACATAGATGCAAAAATCCCCAACAAAATACTAGCAAACAGTATCCAACAGCATATTAAAAGGACCACACACCATGACCATGTGAGGTTTATCCCAGGAATGCAAGGATTCTTCAATATACTCATATCAATCAATGTGATAAACCATATAAACAAATTGAAGGAGAAAAACCATATGTTCATCTCAATAGACACAGAAAAAGCTTTTGACAAAATTCAACACCCATTTATGATAAAAAACCCTCCAGAAAGTAGGCATAGAGGGAACTTACCTCAACATATAAAAGGCCATATACAACAAACCCACAGCCAACATTGTTCTCAGTGGTGAAAAACTGAAAGCATTTCCACTAAGATCAGGAACAAGACAAGGTTGCCCACTCTCACCACTATGATTCAACATAGTTTTGGAAGTTCTAGCCACAGCAATCAGAGAGGAAAAAGAAATAAAAGGAAACCAAATCAGAAAAGAAGTAAAACTGTCACTGTTTGCAGATGACTTGACACTATACATAGAGTATGCCAAAGATGCTACCAGAAAACTACTAGAGCTAATCAATGAATTTGGTAAAGTAGCACGACACAAAATTAATGCACAGAAATCTCTTGTATCCTATACACTAATGATGAAAAGTCTGAAAGAGAAATTAAGGAAACACTCACATTTACTGTTGGAACAAAAAGAATAAAATACCTAGGAATAAACCTACCTAAGGAGGCAAAAGATCTGTATGCAGAAAACTATAAGACACTGATGAAAGAACTTAAAGATGATACAAATAGATGGAGAGATATACCATGTTCTTGGATTGGAAGAATCAACACTGTGAAAATGACTCTACTACCCAAAGCAATCCACAGATACAGTGCAATCCCTATGAAACTACCAATGGCATTTTTCATGGAACTAGAACAAAAGATTTCACAATTCGTATGGAAACACAAAAGACACGAAATAGCCAAAGCAGTCTTTTTTAAAATTCTTTTTTATTTACTTTTTATATAGCAGGTTCTTATTAGTTATCTATTTTATACATACTAGTGTATATATGTCAAACCCAATCCCCCAATTCAAACCACTGCCACCCCCCACCGCCACTTTCCCCTGGTGTCCATATGTTTGTTCTCTACATCTGTGTCTCTATTTCTGCCCGGCAAACCGGTTCATCTGTACCATTTTTCTAGGTTCCACATATATGCGTAAACATACGATATTTGGCCAAAGCAATCTTGAGAAAGAAAAACGGAGCTGGAGGAATCAGGCTCCCTGACTTCAGACTATACTACAAAGCTACAGTAATCAAGACAGTATGGTACTGGCACAAAGAAGAAATATAGATCAACGGAACAGGATAGAAAGCCCAGAGATAAGCCCATGCACAGATGGTCACTTTATCTTTGATAAGGGAAGCAAGACTATATAATGGAGAAAAGACAGCCTCTTCAATAAGTGGTGCTGGGAAGGCTGGACAGATACATGTAAAAGAATGAAATTAGAACACTCCCTAACACCATACACAAAAATAAACTCAAAATGGATTAAAGACCAAAATGTAAGGCCAGACGCCATGAAACTCTTAGACGAAAACATAGGAAGAACACTCTATGACATAAATAACAGCAAGATCCTTTTTGGCCCACCCCCAGAGTAATGGAAATAAAAACAAAAATAAACAAATGGGACCTAATGAAACTTCAAAGCTTTTTCACAGCAAAGGAAAGCATAAACAGAAAAGACAACCCTCAGAATGGGAGAAAGTATTTGCAAATGAAGCAACAGACAAAGAATTTATCTCCAAAATATACAAGAGCTCATGCAGCTCAATATCATAAAAACAAACAACCCAATCCAAAAATGGGCAGAAGACCTAAACAGACATTTCTCCAAAGAAGACATACAGATGGCCAACAAATACATGAAAAGATGCTCAACATCACTAAGCATTAGAGAAATGCAAATCTAAATCACAATGAGGTATCACCTCACACTGGTCAGAATGGCCATCTTCTAAAAATCTACAAACAGTGAATGCTGGAGAGAGTGAGGAGCAAAGGGAATCCTCTTGCACTGTTGGTGGGAATGTAAATTGATACAGCCACTATGGAGAACAGTATGGAGGTTCCTTAAAAAACTAAACATAGAACTACCATACAACCCAGCAATCCCACTGCTGGGCATATACCCTGAGAAAACCATAATTCATAAAGAGTCATGTACCACAGTGTTCATTGCAGCACTATTTATAATAGCCAGGACATGGAAGCAACCTAGGTGTCCACTGACAGATGAATGGATAAAGATGTGGCACATATATACAATTGAATATTACTCAGCCATATAAAGAAATGAAATTGAGTTATTTGTAGTGAGGTGGATGGACCCAGAGTCTGTCATACAGAGAAAGTCAGTCAGAAAGAGAAAAACAAATATCGTGCCAACACATATATATGGAATCTAAAAGAAAAAAAAAAACAAGGTTCTGAAGAACCTAGGGGCAGGACAGGAATAAAGACACAGATGTAGAGAATGGACTTGAGGATGGGGGAGGGGAAGGGTAAGCTGGGACGAAGTGAGAGAGTGGCACTGACATATATACACTACCAAATATAAAATAGCTAGCTAGTGGGAAGCAGCCACATAGCACAGGGAGATCAGCTCAGTGCTTTGTGACCACCTAGAGGGATGGATAGGGATGATGGGAGGGAGACAAAAGAGGGAGGGGATATGGAGATATATGTATACGTATAGCTGATTCACTTTGTTATACAGTTTAACACAACATTGTAAAGCAATTATACTCCAATAAAGATGTTTAAAAAAATAATAATAAAATAAAGTAAAAAAGCACTCCCCCCTAAAAAAAAGGTACTACAAACAAAAATGAGCTTTAAAAAAAAAAAAAGGGCAGAAAAATATTTGAAGTAATAATGGTAAAAGTTCCTGAATTTGAAGAAAAACATAAATCTATAGATCCAAGAAGCTCAGCAAACTCCAAGTAAGACAAATACAGAAAGATCCATAGAAATATCATAGTTAAAATACTGAAAGACAAAAAGAAGTCTTAAAATCAACAAGAAGAAAACAACTCACCATATACAAAGGAACATCAATATAATTAACAATTGACTTGTCTTTGAAACACTGGAGGTCAGAAGGCAGTGGAATGATATATTCAAAGTATTGAAAGAAAAATCAGTCAACCAATAATTCTATATCCAACAGAACTATTTTTCATGAATGAAGGTAACTTTCCAGAAGAGAAAGAATATCTTTACCCTAATATTTCCAAGAAAAGTCACAGAATTGAAACTTAGTTTGAACTGGCCTGGCTAGGGTCACATATGTATGCCTGGACCTCCACTCATAGGAAATGGACACAGAGAGGGTTCATCAAAGAATAATGGGATACTGTTACTCTAAGGGGAAATGAATTTGGGGCAGGCAAAAATAATAAGTTTTTGTCAGGTCACCTGTGGTGTGAGGATGAGCTGACATTGTGAGTTTTGAGGATAGCTGCCTTCGTTGTCTGTCCAGTGTTCATTCTCTCCCTCTTCTGGTAACAGCAAAATTTTTATTTGTGGAAATTATTTACCTCAAGTAGTTAGTGAAACTGCCAATCACAGGATTCTCACCACACAACTTGGTCATGTTACCCAAGTTATCCAATCTCTCCTGGGAAATGTAATCATTAGGTCTGAGGTACAAGGACAAAAGGCGGTTGTAACTAAGTCACTCAACGGTATTGCCAGTAATATCCTGAGGATATCAAAAGGGATGGCTCAAGATATCCTATTTCTAGTATATCCAAAGGTATCTTGAATCCTGTACTTCTAGAAGTCTAGCTACTTAACTCTTACTTCGATTCTGTGAGCAAATAAGTATATACCCGTAAATCTCCTTTTAAGGTCTATATTAGGGCCAATTTCTGTTGCCTGCAGCCCCAAACTCTTACTACAACTGGACTGGTTTCATAGGCTTTCCTGAGCCCACATTACCTTAGATGTCAAAGAACAAAGTCAGGCTTTTGTTAAAATCCATGCCCTGTCCTGAATAGTAATAAACCAAGAATCATTCTGTCATAGAAGGAGAACTGTGAGAAGTCATGGTCCAATAATGGACAGTACACTGACTTCAAATCTGGACTTGTGTACCCTTTACCTTCTCAGATACCTATTCCCGTGTGTGTCAAAAACAAAACAAAACTAGTCAGAGGCAGGACAAAATCAAATCAAATCAAATCAAATCAAATAATTCCCAGATAAACAAGTACTGAGAATATTCATTGCTAGTATACTTGCTTTACAAAAAATACTATAGAAAGTCCTCCAGGCTGACACCACACTATGACTCAAATCCACAGAAAGAAAGAAAAGGCACTATAAATTGTGAATTTGTATACTAATATAAAAGACTCTAAAAATATTTTTTTCACACAAAGTTATGTTCTGACCGCAAAGGAATTCAATTTAAAATTAACAAAGAAAAATATCTTTGAAATCCTGCAATATTTGGAAAGTAAAGACACTTCAAAATAATCCAGAAGTCAAAGTATAAATCACAAAGTATGTTAGAAAATATCATAAACTGAATGAAAGCAAAAACACAACATACCAAAATTTATGGGATGCAGCTAAAGCAGTGCTTACAGTTACACTGACCAAGAAAATAAAGAGAAGACACAAATTACTGGAATGAGGAATGAAAGAGGTCACATCAATTCTAACTGTCTTACAGAAAGAGACTAAATAAAGGAATATCACAAACAACTTTATACCAATGAATTAGACAACTTTTATGAAATGGAAAAATGTCTAGAATGATACAAATGACAAAAATTAACTTAAAAAGAGGTAGAAAAACCTGAACAGATCTGTAACAAGAAAAGAGATTGAGTTAGTTATAAGTTTTCCCAAAAAGAAAAGTTCAGGCCCAGATGGTTTCTCTGGTGAGCTCTTATCAAATATTAAAGAAGAAATAATACTAATTTTTAAAAACTCTTTCCATAAACAGAAGGGAAGAAACACTTTCCCACTTATTCTATGAGGTCAGTGTTATGCTGATTCCAAAGCTAGACTAAGACATCACATTAAAAGTAGAGATGAATATCCCTCATAAACAAGATATAAACATCCTTAAAAAATACTAGCAAATGTAATCCAACAAGATATAACAAAGATTATACACCAGGACCCATTGGGATTTATCTCAGCAATGCAAGGTTGGCTTAACATTTGAAGATGAATTAGTGCAATATACTATATTAATATTATAGAATAAAAGACAAAAACCACATGATCATCTCAATAGGGGCATCAAAAATATTTGACAAAACCAAATATTTAATTCATGATAAAAACAAAAAACTCTCAACAACTCAGGAATAAGGAAAACATTCTCAATCTCATAAAGAACATTTACAAAAAATTCATAGCTGACATCATATGTAATGGTGAAAAACTTACACCTTCACCCTAAAATTTAAAAAAAACAAGGCAAAAACATCTGCTTTCATCATTTATATCAACATTGTAATAGAGGTCCTGAAAGCTAGTGCAGTGAGAGACAAAAATAAGTTGATGGCATCCAAATTGTAAAGGAAAAAGTAAAATTGTCTTCTTTTTCAAATTCTTTTGTTTATTCTATGCCCTTTGCAAGTCTATATACATTTTAGCATCAGCTTGTCCATTTCTACAAAAAAAATCTGCTAGGATTTTGATAAGGATTGTATTGAATTTGTAGATCAATTTAGACAGAGGGTCATCTTGACAATATTGAGTTTTCCAATCTATGAATATAAAATCTCTCACTACTAATTTAGATCTTTAATTTCTCCCAGCAATGTTTTGAAGCTTTTCATATACAAGTATTGCTATTCATTTCTTAAATTTGAGTTCCTTGCTTGATTTATTTAGAAGTTGTAGTAAGTTTTTTGAGTATTCCTTGAGATTTTCTATATTCAGAATCAAGAAGACTTTCCTAGATAAGCCTGAACCTCTCTTAAAACAATACCCATATATATTATGGCTCTGTTATTAGGGGAATATAAGTTTAGAGTTGTTATACTTTCCTGCAGAATTTGTCTCATAGAAATATAACCACCTCAGTGTTATTTTGATTATTTGCCTCGTATTTTTTCTATTCTTTTTACTTTTAATCTTTCTATATTATGATGATTTTAATTGGTGAATTTAGTTCATTACATTTATTGTGATTACTTATATTTATGGACTTGTTACTATAATCTTATTTTGTACTATTTGTCGGTGCTTTTCTCCTTTGCTTCTATTTCCTTCTTGTCTTTTTTTTTGGTAGTGGGGGGGGGCGAGGAGGGGAATTAAGATTTTTAGGCTAGAAGTTATACACTGAATTTCCATTCTTTTTGTGGTTACCCTTAAGATTTTATCATAGGTGCTTAACAAAGTCTAACATAAGACACTGTCTTAGCTTTCTGAATTAATTAGGGAAAAGGCTAAGATACTCAAAGACACAGTGGCTTAACAAAAAAACATTTCTCTTTTTGGTCCTGACATGAGCAGTCCAGATTAACAGGATGGCTCTGCTCCATAATATCACTCAGGGCTCTAGCCTGCTTCCATGTCATTGCATCATCATCTACTAGGATGCTGTCCTCATCTGTGTGGTTAACGCTGGATTGCTGCCACATCTACATTCTATAGGAATGAGAAAGAGAGAAAATCCCATGCAGGCAATTTTCTTTCAAGCCATTGAGGCAGAAGTTGCACACAGCATTCCTAACAGCAAGTAGTTAGTCACATAGCAATATCTTGCTGCAAGTCAGAGTGGGAAATGTAGTCTCTTGCTGCTAAGACCAAGGACCTAGGAAGAAGGGAAGAATAGACCTTTTGGGGACAACTAGGAGGCTGGCCATCTAAACACCTATGCCTGCTTTCTTCACACACATTAAAAAAGACTGACTGCCTCTTTATGAACCATAATCCAAGATCCTATCTAGTCCAACGTCCAAGACATCTAGGTGCTGCAAAATTCTCTCCATTCAGTTCATATGAGGTGCCTCTTAGTCCTGTGAACAATATACTAATAGACAACTTATACAAACCTGAACCCTAATATACTATGATCTTTTGGATAAAGTAAGAATTGAAGATCTTTTAGATAAAGGAAGAATTGAACTACAGAGTAGTCACCTGCCCATAGAAAGGAGAAAAATTATGCTGAGCAGGAATTATAAAGAACCCCTTAGCCTAGCAGTAAAGAAGGTTTCTTGGTTACATGCTGGTTCTAATCTATTAGAAAAATTCCCCTATCACCTGTGGACTCTGCCTTTGCCTTCTAGACATTCTTCATTGTTCCCAATCTTCTGTGGCCATACCTGATTTTGGAGAGAATGTAGTAGTGTTAGATTGGGAATGGAAGAGTGTAATGTTTTAATAGCCCACTTCATTGCTAGAGTAGGTTTGGGAGCCTGAGAGTTGCATCAAGGACTGAACAACCACAGCCTTTCACAAGATCTTACTTATTGACTCATTGGCAGTGTAATTCTCAAAACACCTTTTCTGGCTTTGGTTCTATTTATTTCCTATTTGTCTATATGCCAGTAACCCCATCAACGTTTCTTTTCTGTTCTTTTTCTAGACAAAGTCTCTAAGCCAGCTTTTTCTTATCTTCTTGTTTCCCTCCCTCCCTCTTTCTCATTTTAATGATGGCTACTTTGAGGCTATCTGAACAACAGGTTTACGTTGGAAGGCAACACCCTCAATCTGATCTTTGTCAAAAGATTGCCTTTCTTTCTTTGAGGAAGATTTATGGAAAGGTTTTGAGTCAGTTTTATCTCATGCTATTTCTTATAATACCTTACTAAAAGCAATAAGGAGTATGTGTTCTCTACCCTTGCTGCTTTATAAGAAAAAGATGAGTTAAGGCAAGAATATGCCAATTTGCAAGCAGAGAAGGAAAGGAATAAAGAATCCAGAAATTTGAGCCTCACAAGCTGGAAAAGCCAACTGCTTCTGTACCCCAAACATAAGATCTATTGCCTCACTGCTAAGCCCTAAATTTTGCTAAGCCAAATGCCCCATATTTTAGGTTCCTATGATTGTTGCATTCCAGCTTCAGGGACTAATTTAGTTACTGTTAAGGTTAAGCTGTTCTAAGAAATAAATGTAAAAATAGAAAGAGTTAAATAATGTGGATCTCTACCTCATGTGATGGTCCCAAGTCATAGACAGGTTAGCTGTATGGCTCTACTCTACTTAGTCATTTAGGGAACCAGATGATTCCATTTTGTTGCTCCACCATCTCTTATGGTCTGTATTTGTGTGTTCAAAGCTGGGTCTCTATATTGTCCATGTCCAAACATCAGAAAGGAGGAAAAGAAGTCTAGGGCAAACTGTTTCCTTTTAAGAAAATAAGGTGAAAGGTGCACACATGACTCCAACTCATGTAACCCTGGAGAGAACTCAACATATGGCTATCCAGTTGTATGTGAGTCAGGGAATTATGGTCTCTGATAGAATGGCCATTTGCCCAAGAAGGAGGGGAGATCGGATTTAGGATCTGATCCCCTTTTAGGAGGGACACCACACCTACAAATCTCTGCTTCTCAAATATATAGATCTTGGAATATTTTAACTACAGTCAGCCCTCTTTTAGTTTATATGCTTTAGCTCAGAGTTTTGTTTTTGTCATTCTTGAAGACACTCCCAAAGAGATAATACTGTTATTTTTTATACATATATTTGTTTAGATTTACTTACATGTTTACCAATTTATTTGCACTTCTTTGGTATTGTATTAGTTCCCTATTGTTGCATAATAAAATACTAGAAGCTTAGTAGCTTAAAAACAACATCCATTCATTAGCTCACAGTTCTGTAGGTCAGAAGTCTGACAAGGCAAGGAGGGGTTCTCTGCTATGAGTATCACAAGGCTGATGTCAGGTTGTCAGCTAGACTGAGTTCTCATAAGGAGGCTTTGGGGCTCATTGTTGGAGCTTGAGGCTTCCAAGCTCACTCGTTTGTTGGCAGAATTCAGTTCCTTGGGGTTGTACAGCTGAGATCCCCTTTTCTTGCTGGCCATCATCCATAGGCCACTCTCAGCTCTTTTCCACATGGCCCCTATAGGCAGTTCACAGAATGGATGTATGTTTTTGAGGCTACACAGATGGTGTCACTCTGACTTCCTCTTTTGCAACAAGCTGAAGATATACCTGTGTGTGTGTTACACTAGATTCTCAACTGCTCTTTGAATCAGTCATAACATCTTAGTGAGTCAAATAAATTCTTTGGCACTTGTCATTTTTATGTATACGAGCTGTATTTTTTAACCTTTTTGAAAGTTATACTTTAATAGTGGCAGCCAATGAAAAAGCCAGCTTGCTGCAGATTGTCCTATGGAAAACCTGCTAGTCATCAAGCCCATAGATAAATAAGAGACTGTAATCAGATTTTCGGTGCCTCACTATTAAATATGAAAAATGAATTTACATTTAGCCTCCAATATGAAAATATAGCAAAAAGAAGAAATCAAATCAAGAATAAACTAAGAGTATGTTAGGAGCAGAAGAAAACTTTAAAGAAATGATATTTAAATTCTCAGAGAAACTTTCAGCTCTGGACAAGATGGAGTAAGCATATTCAACCCTATTCCTCTTGCTGATTACAGTGAAAAGCTATGGATAAAATACACAAGGCAATTATCAGAAGACTCTGAAAAAGAAAAGAAGATAGATTGACTAGTACCAAGGAACTTGAGAAATGACCTGTGTTGAGTATGATGATTTTTTTTCCCTGTTTGTTGTTTGTCTCCTATGTATGCAATGGGCACAGACCAAAACAAAACAAAACAAACAAAAGCCCCAAGGAAAACCCATTCTAGTCAAAGGACTAGAAAAAGGATGGCTCTGCAGAATACAACTCGTCTAATTATACCCTCCCAACTGCAGACAAACATGATGAAAGGAGTAGTGCCCCTCTCCCTCCATACCAGGCACTGTGGGGATGGAACTCTGTTGACCATTTCCATCCTGCACTAAGCAAAAGAGCAAAGAGCAGCAACCCATCCCCTCCCAAACTAGAGAGGGGGAGGAGGATTAGAGAGAAGAGAGGTAGAGAAAGGGATTCCTGAAGGTCTACGAAGTCCTGGGCACAACCCCAAGTGGCTCTGGCATGAAACCAACAAGAATCAACACAGTAAGAGCTGTGAGAACTGAACTACTATTACCAGGTTTCAAAACTACCTCTGGATAGTACTGAGGCAGATTTGCACAATAATTGCTTTGGAAACTAAATTGACATTCAAGCCACAGCCAACAAAAATGGGTCAGGATGTATGTTCTGAACCTATATAGGATGACTGCCTGCTAGAAGAGAAGACTTAAATAGAAACTATATTCTCATAACATAATACTCAAAATAACCAAAATTACACATCACATCAAGAAGCAGGAAAACCTGGGCTTAAATGAGAAAAGACAATCAATACATATCATTACTGAGATAATACAGCTGTTGGAATTATCAAACAATGATTTTAAAGAGCTATCATACAAATGCTCCAAGAAGCAATTACAAACACTCTTGAGACAAATGGAAAAAAATGAAAATCTCAGAAAAGAAATGGAAGATATAAAGAAGAACCAAATGAAAATTTTAGAACTGAAAAATACAATAACCAAACTAAAATAATTCACTACATGGGCTCAGTGAAAGAATGGAGATGATGGAAGAAGGAATCAGTGAACCAGAAGATAAATCAATAGTAACTATCAAATATAAACAAGGGAGCAAATAGATTTTAAAAAAAGAACTGCACCTCAGGGACATGTTGAGACAATAACAAAAGCTCTCACGTCCATATCACTGGAGTTCCAGAAGAAGAGAAAAGGGAATGCTGGGGTAAAAAAAATCTCGAAGAAGTAATGATTGAAAACTTCCCAAATTTAATAAAAGACATAAGACATAAACCTACAGGTTCAAGTAGCTTAGTGGACCCACTAAGAAATCAGTAAACAGGGTAAACCCAAAGAAACTGATGCTTAGATATCATAACCAAGTTTCTGAAAAACTAAAAACAAAGAAAAACTCTTGAAAGCAGCCATTGAGAAACAACACAGTATCTGAAAGGGACCAGTAACAGTGGAGTTCTCATAATAAATCAAGAGGCCAGAAGGAAGTGGCACATAGAGGAAAGCCTTTGTGGCATTGGTCTTGATGATGATTTCTTGGATATGACACCAAAAGCATAGGCAACAAAAGCAAAAATAAACAAATGAGACTACATGAAACTAAAAAAGGTTCTATACAGGAAAGAATCAACAGAGTGAAAGGGCAACCTATGGAATGAGAGAAAATATTCGCAAAGCATATAACTGATAAAGGGTAAATCTCTAAAATATTGATACATGAGGAACTCCTACAACTCAATAGCAGAAAAAACTAATAGCCAAATTAAAAAATGGACTTTCAAAGAGTCATACAAATGGCTAACAGGTAAAGGAAAAGATGCTCAATGTTACTAATCACCAGAGAAATGGGAATCAAAATCACTGTGAGATCACTTCACACCTGTTAAGATGGCCATTATAAAAAAACACAGAAAATAACAATGATTGGTAAGGATGTGGAGAAATTGGAATTCTTCTGTACTGCTGGTGGTAATATAACATGGTGCAGCTGATATGGAGAATAGAATGGAGGTGCTTCAAAACAACAACAGACCCAGAACTACCATATGATCCAGTAGCTTACTTGCAGGTATTTATCCCAAAAAATTGAAATCAGGATATCAAGGAGATATCTGTACTACCATATTCACCAAAGCATTGTTAACAATAGCCAAGAAGTAGAAACAACCTAAATGTCCATCAATGGATGACTGGATAAACACAATATGGTATATACACACAACAGAATATTATTCAGTCGTTAAAAAGAATGAAATCCTGTAATATGCTACAACATGGATGAAACTTGAGGATATTATGTTAAATGGAATAAGCCAGTCACAGAAGGACAAATACTGAACACTTCCACATAAATGAGTTATCTAAAATAGTCAAATTCATCAAAGAACAAAATAGAATGGGGTGCTTGGCAGATGCTGGAAGACAGTCTATTTTTGAGGACTAAATACTAATGTAGAATGAAAGGCAATTCATGAAGAAAGAAAACCAAATGGCCAATAAATATATGAAAAGTTGATCAACCTCATTTGTAATTAAGAAAATGCAGCTTAGAGTCATAGCGAGATATAATTTCATTTCTGCTATAATTATACATTTTAAAATATCTTACAATACTGAGGATGTATAGAAATAAACTTTTATATGCTAATGAGTATAAATTGGTACAAATACTTTGGTGAGCAAATTGGCAATATCCTATGAAAATGTGTATATTCTATGACCATTTCCACTCATAAGCACATAACTCAGAAACTCTTGATAAGGGCCTAACTATTGCATAGGGGCATATATAGAAAAATATTCATAGCACTATTGTTTAAAACAGCAACATCCGGATAACCTAAGTGACCACCAACAATAGAATAGATTAATAAATTAAGGTAGGGCTTCCCTGGTGGCGCAGTGGTTGAGAGTCGGCCTGCCAATGCAGGGGACATGGGTTTGTGCCCCGGTCCGGGAAGATCCCACATGCCATGGAGCGGCTAGGCCTGTGAGCCATGGCTGCTGAGCCTGCGTGTCCGGAGCCTGTGCTCTGCAACGGGAGAGGTCACAACAGTGAGAGGCCCACATACCACAAAAAATAAATAAATAAGTAAATAAATAAATAGATTGAGGTAGCATTTTAATGCAATGGAATATTACTCAGCAGAGAAAATGAATGAAATAGTTATTTGTTTCAACACAAATATATCTTATAAACGCAATATTGACCAAAAAGGCAAGTTGCCGAAGAATACACAGTGATACCATTTACATTAAGTTAAAAACATGCAAAACGATACCATATTGCTAAGGATACATATTTAATAAAAGTATTCAGAGAAATATGGGGATGATAAATACAAAATTCAATACAGTGGTAACTATTGGAGGAAAGTTTGTTTCTGTTAATAACAGTAGCTCCTTTAAAAGTAGTTTGTCTTTTCTTCTCTTTTTGGTTTTCTGCAGTTACACTCTGACATGTCTAGGTGTATTACCAGTTTAGGGAAACACTAGATGTGTAACAAGGAGAACTAAAAATACAGTAGTTCAAAATGACAGGTGACAATCTAGGCTGTCTATTCCAGGTTGATGCGTGGGCCCTTGTCCACATTGTTACTCAGGGACCCAGCATCCTTCCATCCTGTTTTAATGCCATCCCTATGGTCACAACCAGGTCACAGGCATATTCTTGCTTTGGTTTCCAAGAAGAAAGAAAACAGAAGTAGCCTGTTTATTCCTTAAGGTCCCCAGCTGAAAACATTATACAGGCAAGAAATTAGGCACTAAGTCACACTTAAACATATGGAAGATTGGAAAATGTAGAATAGTTGAAAATCATGTCTTTGGTACTTTACTACTAAGCAAGAAAGGGATATTGCAAACTGGTGAATTTGCAAGTTGGTAAAAGCTGTCCTTACCACTCTACTTGTAGATTTCCTTTATTTTGCTTGGGCTATCTGAGCTCCTTGAATTGTGGAATTTTTCATAATTTCTGGGAATTTTTAGTTATCCTTCATTTTATTTGAAATTGTTGAGATAATTGTAGATTCACATGAAATTGTAAGAAATAACACAGCCAGATCCCATGTATCTTTACCCAGTTTCCACTAATGGTAACATCTTGCAAAACCATAGTTCAATATTAAAAACAATATATAGACATTGATATAACCACCAATCTTCTTCAGATTTCCCCAGTTTTATTTGGACTTATTTGTGCCTTTATTTCTACACAGTTTTATTACTTGTGTAGGTCTGTGTATCCACCACCACAGTCAAACTATAGAACAGTTCCCTTAGCACAGGAATGTCCACCTTTATCTTTCAACACTAACATCTCTTTTCTATTCCCAGAAGTGACTACTGTTAATAGGTTAAGGTGCATATTTATCTTGGATCTGGTCAGATCTAAAAGTTTTTCAGTTGATAATTCTTCTTTTGTGAGAAACCATATTATCTGCTTGGAGTAGTTTTTTCTTTCCCAACATTAATCCTGCTTACATTTCTTCCTTTGTAACAACGCTGAAAGTGAAAAAAATAGGTAGCACCTTTAATTCCTGCCTTTAGTATTTCTAACTTTTACATATTCATATATTCTAATATGGTTTTCATTGTTTGTATTGGACTGATAAAATTCTCTATGAAAAGATTCATGTTCAATCCATTTATCTGAGAATTCACTGTATATCAAAATAGTTTTAAATATAGCCTAGTTGAGTATGATACTTTGTTACAAAGCACCTTATAATGTCAAGACCCTTGGACTGGATGTAATGATCCATCCACTAGGAGGTAGATGAAATCAGGATTTTGATCTATTGAATATATGACCTTTACAGACCTTTATATAAAAGTATGATTTTTCCTGGAAAAGGAGTGACATATCTTTAGTGTGTATATATATATATAAACAACTGTTCTCTGACTTGTATGCAGTCCCTACTTGAAATAAATTTCGATAAGAGCAATAAGCTAGTCTAAGTGCACTCCTAAGCTGTGAAGCCAGTATACATGGTAATGCCTGGCACAGCAGATTTAGTCCTTTGGGTAGAGAACATGCTCCAGCTCCATCTCCATCTCCCGGCCCTCCACACTTCTTCTAGGGAATACTTGTTAATCTGATTAGTCATATTCCAAAACAAATTTTGGGCTACGTATGTGTGTAAAGATCATGGGTATGGCCCTCCCCGCCCCTTCTCTTCTTTTCTATAAGGCTGGAATTGGTATAAGGGCCTGATTAGAAGGAGTAGAAGGAATCCATGTTTATTCCCTCACTTGTCTTATGTGCTAGACTCCCTCTGATACCCATGAGTCAGAATTTGGGCATTTCTAAGCATTGGCCAAAGACAATGATGGTCAAAGACTGGACAAAACCCCAGTGTCAAATTCTAAAATCTGACGTAGGCTGGAGTGCCAAGCTGAGCATTATTTCAAATAGGAAATAGAACAGGCATACATTTTTGATCTAGTCTGGAGTTGGAGTCAATCAGTAACTTTTTATGGCTGGTTTCAAAAAAGGCATCTCTACAGGCCTGGTATACTTCTATAAAAAGTAGTAATAAATATCAAAGGAGCAGCCACACAGAGGTGGGGTCAGGGACCTCACTATCCTGACCTTACTATCTCCTGGCAAGCCACATGATAGGTCTCACTCAAGAAAATTCGAAAGCTGTTTGCATCAGCGTATTTCTTTTTAAAAACAGAGAGAGAGTCTGCCAGAAGTTAACAAGGCTTAATTAGTGTCCAGGAATCTGACCAATTATGTTAATTTATTCTCTTCTCCAGAAAAAGGCAAGGAAGAATCTTCCCTTCCAAGGGGGTAGAGTCCCTCTTTTGCTTTACCTTAAGACTGGATACTTGTAATGACTGGGTTAACAGATGAGAATTAAAAGCGTATGTGATGGCAGGGAGGCAGGGGTAAGGGAGCTCTATCAGTTCTTTTCACTTTCAGCTCACTCCACTTTGCTCTTCCTGAGTTTATTTCTTTATTTTGGAGTGGAGGGGCCATATATTTCACTCCAGTTTGTCTGAGCACCCTAGCTTCACATTTGGAGTTTCAGATACAAGATAATCTAATAGTAAAATGGATTTGGATTTTTCCACTTGCAGTTGACTCTCCTGTGTATATTCTCCCTCAGGAACCTTATGAGAATGGGTAGTTTAGTCAAGAAAGATTTAAGCATCTGGGTCTCTTGAGCTAACACCCAATAGCAAGGTATTCAATAAAGAGTAATTATTTTCAGATAATGATCAAACATATGACACATACCAAAGATAAAAATTAATATAAGTTCAATTTGAACTGGGTTCTGCCAAGGCAAGCTGAACTTTGACTGAATAAAAAGAATATTTTCATTCATTTTTTAAAATTCTTTTTGATACCTATAGGCAGAAGTAGCTCAGTAGCTCTTCTCCTGTGAAAAGAATGTGAAAAAAATCTACACAAATGTTACATTAAAATTCTTTTCATTTTATGAAGAGACCATTGAATATAATAAGTAATGATACCACAAATATTTCTGGGTATGTATTTTTTCATTTCAAATGAATATAACATTATCTACTCTCTCCAATAAAAAATTATAAATGGATTTTTAAGCTAATGAATCGTGAAATATTTTTGTTGAGTTACAAGTGAACCAAATGGTCATATTTATTTTAACACCTGGAAAAAGTCAGGATATGCACAGCTGGCTGTGAGCTTGTCACACATTCCTAAGTTTACAATTACTACTAGTGTTCTCAAACAAAGTCCACTGACAAACAGTTGCAGGTGGCCAAGATGTTTGTGTGCAGGAACAGCTCTACTCATCAAAATCTAATAATGTATCAATAACAGTATTTACTTTTGAAACTATCAGTATTTAAGAATGGCAATTTCTATTTTCTTTAAATTATTTAAAGCATGCTTGGGTCTGCTAATGAGAAATTTACAAATATCTCTAAATTCGAAAAAATTTCAGTAAATAAAAGAAGATTTAAGAACACTGTCAAAGAACAAGTTGATCCGTTAAATAAAGTCTAATTATTTAGACTATTTCTTAGGGTGGAAATAACCACACCCTTATAGTATAATGAAGGTTACCTATAAAACTCATTCTCTAGAGCATTATTTCTAGATGAAATGCAGCTAGTATTCCAGAGGAGGGAAAAACATATTATTTTACAAAAGAGTCATTTTCAGATTTTGAGATAATATAAAAAAGCCAAATTTCTACAGTAATTTAAATTGTTTTATATAATTTATTTTAAAAATTAATCAACCCTCTGACAATGTTTTCATTTTGGCAATGCACATGTGGGTTTCATTCATTCATTCAACATCACAAACAATATACAAACAAACAGTGTAGTTTAGTAGTTAAGAGCTAGACTCTGAATCCAGATGCCTTGTATATATCTTAGTTCTGCCAGTTACTTATTGGTTATTAGACCCTGGAAAAGTCATTTAGCTTCTGGGCATCAATTTCCTCATCTGTAAAAATGAGGGTATTAACAAACCTATCTCATTGGTTGTGAAGAATGAATGAATCAATATATGTAAAAGTCTTATAAAGTGCCTAAAATGTATGAGAATCACAAACTGTCAGTTGCCTTTATCATTAATATTATTGTTGCTGCCAATGAGATATCACCTCACACCTGTCAAAATGGCTATCATCAAGAAGACCAGAAAAAAATGTTGGCAAGGATGTGGAGAAAAGGGAATGCTTGTACATTGTTGGTGGGAATGTAAGTTGGTGCAGCCACTGTGGAAAACAGTGTGCAGGTTCTTCAAAAAACTAAAAATAAAACTACCATATGAGCCAGCAATTCCATTCCTGGGTATATATCACAAGAAAATGAAAACACTAGTTTAAAAAGATACATGCACACCAATGCTCATAGCAGCATTAGTTACAGTAGCCGAGATATGAAAGCAACTTAAGTGTCCATCAACAGATGAATGGATAAAGAAGATGTGGTATATATTTACAGTGGAATATTACTCAGTCATAAAAAAGAATGAAATTTTGCCATTTGCAATAACATGGATGCAGCTGGAGGGTATTATGCTTAGTGCAATGTCAGAGAGAAAAAGACAAATACTGTATATTATCATTTATATGAGTCTAAAAAATAAAACAAACTAGAGTTTATAACAAAAAAGAAACAGACTCACAGATATAGAGAACAAACTTGTGGTTACAAGTGGGGAGAAGGGCAATATAGGGGTAGGGGATTCAGAGGTACAAGCTACTATGTATAAAAGAAATATGCTACAAGGATATATTGAACAGCACAGGGAACACAGCCAATACTTCATAAACAGAGTATAACCCATAAAAATTTTGAATAACTATTATACACCTAGACCAATAATGTAAATCAACTATACCTCAATAAAAAATATTGTTATTGCTATCTGAGCACCTGTGTGCCAAGCGTTCTACTACACATTTTGATTATATTGGTGAAGTAGACAGACAAAGTCTTTGGGAAAGTCCTTTTATCAACAGATGCAAACTGTCCCCAATTTCCCTATCTCAGACACTTAAATGGACCCTGGACAAAAAGTCTTTGACTAGGAATGCTATCACACTTAACAGGCACCAAAAATGTTAAACCATCAAGAAAAGATGCAATCCCCTGGACTGATACTGATAACAAAGTCAGCTGACCACCTATTACTTATTTCTGTTGCTATTACCACACTCTTGTCCTCTGTTTTGACATTAATTCTAGCTCATATTTCCCCCCCTTTCCATCACTAGAGCCTACAATTTTTAAGTCCTAAACTGGTGTAACTAAAAAGTAACATTTATAGTGAAGATTGATGATTATTATAGTTATATAAGAATCAATTAAACAGCCAAAAATAAAAATGAAACACCCTCTGACTCTATATTCAATACATTATAGAAGATGTGACCAAAAAAGGGGTGGGAAGGCAAAAGTTCTTAAAAAGATACATGCCTGTAATTATCCAACAGTTGCACATCCTAGGTACAGTGGAAGTATCCTGCTTCAAAATGACCATAAACACAACTGTAATGAGAAGGCTTTAGATATTGAAAGGTTGGTCTTTCCACTCCCTATCGTTCTTCTTTTACCCATTTCTCTTGATTTACAAATATCACCCTCAGGGAAGAGAGCAGATAAAGCCTAAAATAAAAGAACTAAATTCTTGGCTTAGAATTCCAAGACAGGATCTCCATAGCATGGCTTTTATTTCTAAGATCTACGTACACATTCAAGAGAAAATTGGTTTTGTTTCGATTCCTAAAGGGCCTGATTTGGAAGATCAGAACCTCAAGCTCTGAGGATGTATCTATTATTGACCACCTTAGGGCAGAGTAAGAAATAGGGGCTAACCTAAGCCCTTCTTGCTTTGAGCAAATTTTATACTAAAGACTAAGATAATTATGTCTTGGAAGGATGTTTGGGGAAATATTTCAGACAATGAAATGTAGGTAATAGCTGTCTGGCTTACCTACACATCTATTTCCCTACTCCTTAGATCTGGCTTTCAAAGTCCTTAAAGCACTTACCAAAGAGGAGAAATAGGTGCATCGAGGTTACTGAAAGAAGATGATTCAGATAATTAAACTAAAATTTCCTCTAGGGAAGTAGAGGGAAAAAACCTAATACTGAGGAAGCTTGGTGAAATAGTCACAACAGAGTGACAGAAGAGGTCTGAAATAACACCCCCAAACTCACTCTAGGCTTCCCTTATCTCCAGCAAAGTGCAGAAATGATCCAGAAAAGTTCCTCAGTGTTCTACCACTCCTATCCCTGGGGGCATGAAAGACAGTTGAGATTTCAGTCAGCATACTTGCCAGGAGTAGAGAGCCAAATGGCACAGGCTGATAGTGGGCAGCCTCAAACTGAGTAGGACAGAAGGGGCCTAATTAGTAAGGAACAGATGAGCTCTCCAAACAATCACTATACTCTGCTCTTGATAAGATGATGATGAGGACTATAATAAAGCAGATATTTATTATGCGCTAAATTGTTTAAATAATTCACATGGATGAACTCATTTAATCCTCACAATCCTATAAGATAGGTAGTAATATATTCTCCTATTTTAAAGATGAGAAAACTGACACACAGAGAAGTAAGAAACTTTCCCACAGCTAATAAGCGGCAGATTTGAATGAGACTATACCAAGAATTATATTGGCCATGAATATTTTATAGTAGGTAATATAGACAAAAGAGGTTTATTATGCCCAGAGACCAGGTGTGATAAGACACCTCAACCAGGGGCAGTAAGGATCAGATACCCCTTCCCCAATGCCAGACAATATATAAACTCTTCGGCGAACTTAGACCATTAGCGGGAAAAATGGGCAAAAAGGAGAGGGAGAACCCTGCATGCTTATATACACGTAAGATACATTCGTGTTTCATATCTACATCTTTGAACATTTGTTTATTTATTTAGTGTGATGTTTCTAGAAAACATATAAGCAAGGGCTGTCCTCTAGGCTTTTAAAAGCAATGTTGGGAAGTAAACTGTCTTTCTTTGGTGGTCTTCCTTAATCTCTTTCAGACTCAGGCCTTCTAAGCCTGTTTCTTACTTTCAGCAAATGCTGTACTAAAGACTAAGATTTTCAGCATATGCTGTACTAAAGACTAAGATAAGATGATTCTCTAACCTTTGACTTGTAGGCCTTGGAAGGGTACTTAGGGAAATATTTCAGGACAGTGAAATATAGGTAATAGCCATTTGGTTTACCTACAGATACACTTACCTGCTTTGCAGATTTGCCTTGCAAAGTACCTAAAGCATTTACTAAAGAATTAAATGTAAAAATACAACCATAAAAGAACTAGCAAAAATATAAACAAATACTTACATAACTTTGGGATGAAAAAAAATCTTTCTAAGCCTAATACCAAAGTATACCAAAAAGAAAAAAATGATGCATTTTACTGAATAAAAAATTAAAATTCATAAGTCAGGAAAAAATACCATAAATTAAGATTGTTTCAGTACTTTGTTATGTATATGCTATATACATGTTAACATGTTATATATCTTTTATAGAAAGAGCACTTAAAAATAAACTATAAAATAGAGAACCTAACAGAAAAAGTCAAAGGACAATGTAAGGTAACTGATAATTAAAGTGACACTTTAAGTTTAATATATTAACATGGAAAGACATGTTCCTAGCAGGTTTAGTGGGGTGGATATATATGTGTGTATGTATATACATATATAAGTATGTATGTAAATACATGAAAAAAAATTGAGCCCATAAGAGTACAAATATTGACAGTGAGTATTGCTGGGGAGTAGAACTATGTGTACTTTTAATTTTTTTCTCTGTATTACCTAAAGTTTTGTTTTTTGGGGTGGTGGAGAGGTAGTATATGTTACTGTAGCAATAAGAAAAAACTTATTTAGAGTTAAATGTAAAAAATGAAACTGCAAAAGAAAATAGAGATGTACAGAAATCCCTATGTCTGCTGAACTGAGGCAGAGACAAGGTAATAATTCTTCTGACATAAATCTCATTTTCAGAATGTGTGACAATTAAGACATGGTAAAAAGGATTTTTAATAATTGTGAATTAATTTCTTAAGAATGCTATACATTTAAAATTCTCCCACCTTACTAGCAATTAAGTTAATATTAACAAATTAATATTTATATACTGCCTGCAATGTGCTTGCTGCTGTGATAACTCCCATAGGAGGTAAAGAAATGTACCGATAATATGATAAATATTTCATAATTCAAACTTTCCACCAAGACAGTCTGGCATGACCCAACAATAATGATAATTTGGTAAATTTCCTAGTCAAGAATCTCAACAAAATAAACATTGTTTCAAATTTAAATGTAACATGCCATCTTTAATAAAGATAGTACTATTGGTCCACCATCAACAAAGTATGCACTTTTGAGTAACGGTAATAAATTCATTATTCACACAAATTTGAACCTCTAGTTAGAATCAGAAATCAACAATAGTCAGCTAACTTAACCCATATAGGACTAAATCTGTAACTGTCATCTAGTAATGATGATGATGGTTTATAACTAACATTTTTTGAGTGCTTAGTATGTTCCAGGTACCAAGCTAAGCACTTAATCATTATCACCATCTAATTTCTTGGGAACTTTAGCCTCAGAGGTTATACAAGTAGCCCAAGTTCACATATTTATTGGTACTATGAGGATTCAAACCTACTACTCTCTGGCTACAAAGTACCACACTGTACCTTCATTAAATATTTTATACAGTTAGCCACTAAGTAATGCTAGAGTAAATGGAAATGATTAGAGCACTAGTAAAAGTTTAAAATTGTATGCTTATAAAAAATATCTGAATACTTACAAATCCTTGTTTGAAAACTTCAGAGCCAGCAAAGTGCAAAAAATACAAAAATAGTCACACATCAAGCCTATGCGGATGTACAGGATGGAACTTAAGGGATAAAATTAATCTTTTTTTCTGTTACTAGTTCATCATATGTGGCAAAACAAAAATTCAACTGGTAGGTCTAATAGTTGATGCACTGTTAAATTTGCTAACTTTGGGGAATAAAAGAAAATAGTTTCTCACTCCTAGGTACTTTTGTTATGTTTGCTAACTTAATCCTTAACTAGTCAGCAATTTCATGAGATAGGTATTAGTACTACATTTAAAAACAAAAGAAACCAGATTCAGAAAGTTTGCATAACTCTTACTCAGCTGATAAGTGACAAAGATGAGATTTGATTTTAGGTCTAAATGACACCAAATTTGCACTAGGCATGGCTAATGTCAGTACAGGAAAGCACAGTTAGAAAGTTAATGAGCTGTACTTTAAAATAACATTTATGTGCATTGATCACTGACTACTACACTTATGTAACTAACTTACAGAGCAAGCTAGCTTTCTGATATGATATTCAAGACCTAGGAATAAAAACATCTGCAAAAGTTTAAAAACATTTGTTTTAAATTCTCTATTTGAAGATTTAAGAAATAACTCCCTGACCCTGGTACAGGTACCCATTTTCCAAGACTAAAAATCTAGTAATAAAAGAGATAAAATCAGATTATTTCAGAACTTTAAAACTGAAAAGATTTTAATGGCTAAAAAGAGAAACAGGATGTCTAAGGTAAGTGTCAAAATAGACATTTTATTTTTTTTACTTTTTTGTACCACAATGCTCCAATGCTCCAATAAAGCCTACACTTTCAGGTTGTTAAATCAAAATTCTCTCTCTTAAATACTTCTCTTAAAAAACCAGGAATTTAAAAAAACAGAACAAAACCAGGAATTTAGGGACTTCCCTAGTGGTCCAGTGGTAAAGAATTCACCTTACAATGTAGGGGACCCGGGTTCGATCCCTGGTCAGGGAACTGAGGTCTCACATGCCTCGAAGCAACTGAGCCTGCATGCCACAACTACTGAGCTTGTGCACCTCAACTAAAGAGGCTGCCTGCTTCAAACTACATGGTCTTCCCTGGTGGCGCAGTGGTTGAGAGTCCACCTGCCGATTCAGAGGACACGGGTTCGTGCCCTGGTCCGGGAAGAGCCCACATGCCACGAAGAGGCTGGGCCCGTGAACCATGGCCGCTGAGCCTGCGCGTCCGGAGCCTGTGCTCCGCAACGGGAGAGGCCACAACAGTGAGAGGCCCACGTACCGCAAAAAAAAACAAAACTACAGAGCCCACGTGCCCTGAAACTCATGTTCCACAACTAGAGAGAGAAAACCCGCAAGCCACAACTAAAGAGAAGCCCATGTACTGCAGTGAAGAGCCTGCATGCCTCAACGAAGATCCTGCGTGCTGCAACTGAGACCCAATGCAGCCAAAAATAAATAAATGAATAAATTTTTTTTTAAAAAATCAGGAATTTATTAAAGCACCACCCTGAACTATCTTTGAAGGTTCATTGCACCTAAAATCATCATATAAAATCAGAAATAGAAGCATCTTTTTAATGCTACATACTAAATTCTCATCATCCTTTGTTTCCTAATTCATAGAATTATAGATTTTAAACACGTTAAAACCACCTAGTCCAATAACTTCATTTTTATGAAGGAGGAAATTGGGATCCAGGGAAGTCTGACTAATTTCTCCATGATCTTTTTGTGAATTAGTGCCTGAGTGGAGCCTGAACCCTATGCTTCCTGATATTGAGTCCAAAACTTATTACATTATACCACCATACTGCCTCCATTTCTATTTTGGAAAGTATCAAGCAATAACTATAGCATATTTAAATCCTAGGTCCCCAAGCAAAGGGTTCATAAGTCCCCACTCTTCTACTGGGCAAGTTAGTTAGACATATTCTTAGAGTGGTTGTCTACTTAATATTTAAGCTAAATGTATACTGGTCAGATATAACTTCAGAATAAACAGTATCCTGATGAAAGGGGTGTGGATTACTACTGACCCTACCTACAATGTAAAGGACTCTTGGGAAGTACTTAAAACAACATATTGGACAACATATTTGGATACTGATTTATAATTTACAATGTCATTTCGCATATTATCTTAGCTGAAGACCCTCAAATTTTTTTTTAATGTACTTTATTGAGATATAACTTAAATACAATAAAACAAAGCACACTCATTTAAAGCGTATGGCTTGAGTTTTTTGGTTTTTGGCTTAAGAGAACAAAGATTTATTATCAGTATTTAGGAATTTGGGAATGTCTTAGTTGGGTGCTTCTGGCTCCAAGTCTCTCATAAGCTGCAATTCAATTGTCAGCCTGGGTCTAGAGTAATGTGAAGGCTTGACTGGGGCCAGGAGATTTGCTTCTAAGATGGCTCACTCACTTGGCTCTTGGCAGAAGGCCTCAGTTACTCACTGGCTGCTGGCAAGAGGCCTTAGTTCCTAACCATGTAGACCTCTCCACTGGGCTGCTGAGTGTCCTCACAAAATGTAGGCTGGAGTCCCCAAGTTTGGTGAGTTTAAAAAAAAACATGTGTCACTGAATAACCACTACCACAATGAAGATACAGAACATTCCTATCTATCATCCAAACAGTTCCCTCAGGTACCTCACTTCTGGCCCCCAGTGTGTGTGTGTGCGTGTGCATGTGTGTGTGCGTGTGTGTGTGGTTCTTCTTTAGCATTGTTTCCCGTGTGTGTGTTTGTGTGGTTTTTCTTTAGCACTGTTTCCCGAAACCTGTTGCAGTCATATATACAGTTACAGAAACATCAGTGTACCAGGTTACCATTCAAACTTATTTCTTGCTGTGCAGTCCATACTTGAACAACTCTGCATCAGAGGGATGAAAGAACTTTAATATGCATGGAGTAAGAAGGAAGGCAGGATGGAAGATTAATCCTCCCAACAAACTTGCTCTAATGTAAGCTGCTTAGAAATGGTATTATTCCCCAGTTTTCTAAGTTTTCATCATCAGTTTGTTGACCTGAAATCCTTGCTCCTCTTCAAGATGCTATTCTATTTGGGCTTTCTCATGCTGTGAATACACCCATTTTTTGGTAAAGCTCATTAGTGGGGAATTATTCTTCCTTCTCATAATTTACACCCAGGGTTTCTTTCTCCTTCTGTAAAGGAGAAACTTGGCTTCCGGTTACTGTTGATTAGTTTGCATTTTCTAGAACTTCATATCAATGAGTCACACAGTATGTAACTTCTGTGTAGGGCCTCTTTCACTAAGCATAATATTTTTGAGATTCATTCCTGTTGTGTATATCAGTAGATCACTCCTTTTAATTGCTCAATAATGTTCTGTTATATAAATATACCACAAAAAGTACTCATTGTTATATTTTAAATTTCATCAGTAAAAATTTGTGGACATTTTCCTCTTGTTATGTAAATACCTATAAATATCCTCATTTTGCTTCTTGTCCTACAAAGTCTAAGATATTTACTACCTAGCCCTTAAAAGAAAAAGTTTGTTAACCTCAGACAGACTAGCAGAAGAGTTATGAGCTGGGAGCTTGCTAGAAATGCAGAATCTCAAACCCTTCCCCAGAACTATAGAATCAGAATCTGGATTTTAACAAGCTCCCAGGTAATTCATAAGCATATCAAAATTTGAGAAGCACTGGTGCTTTCTTCTTCTTTTTTTTTTAAATAATTCTAACAAGAAACAACACATACTGTATATGTAAAAGTGTGTGAAGCTGTGCACGTGTGTATTGACAAGCCTAAAAGTCATATCCATGACTTTCAGAAATTATTACTGGTATCTAAAATAAGCTCATAAAAGAAACAAACAAAATATGGGGACATATACAGGTTGAAAATTCTATTTCTTTTGCTTAAAATGTTTTTTCTAGATATAAAATATTAATTATTTTACAATTCTAAGAGTATAAAAGGATTTTAAAAAATTCCTTGTGAAAGCATTTTCCAAAAGAGCAAATGTAGCACAAATAAAAACTGCTCTGTCTTCTGTACAAGGATGTACCAGTGATTAATAGAGATTAACAGATGATCATGTTCATGCATATGATCAACAAGACCAAAAGGTCAGCAGGGTTTTAATTTACCATATGTTGCAAAATTCATGTGGCAAACCTACTTGGCATGTGCTTCCATTATACACACCTTTTAATTAACGGATTAGAAGAAAAAAATCATTCGCTTGCATTCCTATTAACATTTGCTCAATAAGTATCTGGAATATGACAATTTTTCTCTCCTTTATGTAAAATAGTATGATAAAGACATTTTCAAAACCAGAGAAAACTAGTTTATATATATGATTATTTTAAATTTACAGTAAGCAGTAACAAATAGCATTTTATTACTAAACTCAGATAGACATTGTTTGTAATCATCTCATATAACTATCAGCTGTAAGCTTTTTGGGTTTCTGAGATAATATTTGAAATTAAATTATATTTATTTAGCTGCTATTTTAGATAAAGAGCTTCATACTTTCACTGATTTTATTCTAACAATTCTAAGTTACTATTTGAGGCTCTTAATAAAATTCTTCAAAATAAAGAAAACATTTAAATCTCTTTATTTAAATATTTATTTCATCAATGCTAGCCAGAAAATAGCAATTTTTCCTTTTCAAACAATCTTTTCCGGAATTTCTTGATTCACTTTGTATCTTTTTGCACACATGTTAGTTCTAAATATATATCTGAACTCTAAATGACTTCTGTTCATATTAATAGTCCATAACAAGCTATTAAATCTTCCTTACAGCAAGCAACAATATGCCAAAACACTTACTCTGTATTTTGGTACTTTAATGAAAAGAACTTATAAACACTGAAAAAATAATTATAAAACAATCATTCCTTCATTAATAAATACTGTGTTCTCTTTTCATATGACAAAATTCAACAGTAGTCAGAAACTGTCAAAGGAATTGCTCAAAGATCAGGATTAGGGGTTTTATTCCATAATACATATGAAAATTCACATGTATTATGCCTAGAATGAGATTATTTGGTACCTTTGAGTCCTTCAGATATTCACCTAAATGAGTTCCACTTTGGCAAGTGAAAATTGTTTCCATGTTATTATCAAAATCTTAGAAAAAATGTAACATGAGAGAACATCTTTTTATTACTCTTTGGGGTTCTACTAATATTTATTATTCATTCTTCAGATTGAGTTTAATTTGTGAAATAACAAAATATATATTATATAAGATCTAGTTTAAAAACAAGAAAATTTTAATGGTAGGAAAAATGTAATAAAAAGAAGGGTTACATTTAAAACTGATGTGCTTCTCTGGGAAATACAAAAGGGAAATGAAAAAGATTATATGAAGTCAAATACCAACAGAAATGTAAAAAAGGACATAGTAAAATAAAATTATAGGTTTAAATATAGGTGATTGGAGAATCTATAATTCATATGAAATAAGCCCTGATTTTAAAAAGTCAATGAAAGCTTTTCACTCTGAAAGATACCCTTTCAAATTTCTAAGGTAATAATAGAGAACAATAGAAATCACTAATGATGCATGAGTCAGAACATTAGTTTAGAGTAAAAGCCAATTACAATTATGGAATCTGCATCTGTTCATTACAACTTTGTCAGTTTTCCAGAATATGAAGCTAGGCAGTTTTTACAAATGACGTAAATGGAAATGTGTTTAGAAACGGCTAAACAATGTGTGCAACATGCAAAAAATGCGATGTTACAGCTAAAAAGGAATTCACTCTTCTTCACATTACTATTTATATAGACTCCTCTTGGTTCTATTTCTATGGACTTTTTTCTTACTCTGTATAATTCTGCCATTAACAGTCTGACTCAAGATTTCTTGAATGTTTAAAATTTCTGCTACTTTGTCTATTAGAACAGGAAACATCTCCACCATGGTGTATAGAATGGCTTACAAAGAACCTAAATGATTTTGAAAAATCGCATTAAATTTGCCTGATGAGTGTGTGACAGTGTTTAGAGATGGGTAATCTTCTTAAGGCCATTTCCAATTCATGGGCTCAGCTTTTTGGGAAATCAATGGCCTTCCTAGGACATGTCATATTTATCTGAAAAGAGGCTGTCTGGATGACTGAGAAACAAAATTCATTAGGGTCACAACAAGTAGACCCAAAATGACAAAATGATACAAAATAATAAAGGAATCAATTCAAAGAAAGTTAAAGTTAAAAGAATTTTAAAGATCAGATAAGCATTTCCCAAAGTATGATATCATAGTTCCTTACAAACTGAGAAAAAATGGGTTTTATCATTAAATAAGCTTCCAAAATGCTGAGTATTCTCCTTCCTCTAAGAGATTCACACTGTACATTAACATATAAAAGGCTCTGTGAGCAACGTGCGGGAAAGAAAACCAACCTGCTTTTTGTACATGAAATTCCCAACCCTTTTTGAAAATTTCAACACACATATTTTTCCACAGCAGACAATTTGGTAATGCTTTAATTGATGATTATAGATATTTAGGCAGCAAAATGTTCAATGTAAAAATGGCCCACCCATGAAAAATTATTAAGTTAAAAAAATGACCTAAAGGAATTTAAGATTAAGGAAACAGTAGGGAGTTGAGACCTTTCTCCAGATATTATTAATTCAACAAATGTATATTGAGTACTAACAGCGCCAAACATAGTGCTAGGCACAGGATGAAGCTTTGATTTCTAGGAAGTTGCTCCCACCCCCACCCTCACATTCCCCCCACAAAAGACCAGGAATCTTTTTGAGAGATACTTCTGTTACATAAGTAAACTGCCAGTTTCAACTCTAGTGTAGTGATAACCTTGTTTCACAAGCACTGACGTTAGTAAAGGTACTTAATAAACAAAAATTCCTAAATGCTAATAACAAAAGCAAAAATAAACAAGTGAGATTACATCAAGCCAAAATTCTTCTGCACAGCAAAGGAAACCATCAACTAAATGAAAGGCAACCTACTGAATAGGAGAAAATATTTACAAATCATATATCTGATAAGGGGCTAATATCCAAAATATACAACGAACTCATACAACTCAGTCTCAAAAACACCTAGTTAAAAAATGTAAGCAACCTAAATGTCCACTGACAGATGAACAGATAAAGAAGATGTACACACACACACACACACACAGACACACACACAACAGAAGATTACTTAGCCACTAAAAAGAATGAAATAATACCATTTGTAGTAACATGGATGGACCTAGAGATTATCATACTAAGTGAAGTAAGTCAGACAGAGAAAGACAAATGTCATATGACATCACTTATATTTAGAATCTAAAAAAATGATGCAAATTAACTTATTTACGAAACAGAAATAGACTCACAGACATAGAAAACAAACTTATGGCTACTAAAGGGGAGAGTAGGAAGGGAAGGATAAATTAGGAGACTGAGATTAACAGATACACACTACTATATATAAAATAAACAAGGACCTACTGTAGAGCACAGGGAACTATATTCAATATCTTGTAATAACCTACAATGTGAAAGAATCTGAAAAAGAATATATATATATATCTGAACCACTTTCCTGTACACTTGAAACTAACACAACATTGTAAATCACATATACTTCAATAAAAGTAAATAAATTTTTAAAATAAGAAAAAAACATGAAAATGGGCAGAAGGTCTGAATAGACATTTTCCCAAACAAGACATACAAATAGCCAACAGGTACATGAAAAGATGCTCTATATCATTAATCATCAGGGAAATGCAAATCAAAACCACAATGAGATATTACCTTACACTTGTTAGAATGTCTATTATCAAAATTACTAGAGATAACCAGTGCTGGTAAGGATGTGGAAAAAAGGGAACTCCTGTGCACTGTTGGTGGGAATGTAAATTGGTTCACCCACTATGGAAAAAAGTATGGTTTTTTCTCAAGAAACTAAAAAGGGAACTACCATATGATCCAGCAAGGAATAAACTGAAAACAGTAGCTCAAAAAGATATATGTAGCCCCTGCCCCTGGCCATGTTCATTGCAGCATTATTTACAATAGCCAAGATATGAGAACCACCTAAGTGCCCATAGATGGATGGATAAAGAAAACTGTGGTGTGTGAACGTGTGTGTGTGTGTATACACACACAGACACAGATATATATATATAAAGGAATATTATTCAGCAATAAAAAGGAATGAAATCTTGCCATTTGTGACAACATGGATGGAGCTTGAGGGCATTATGCCAAGTGAAATAAGTCAGACAGAGGAAGACAAACACCACATGATCTCTCTTAAACTTGGAATCTATCTATCTGTATACATATATTATAATTATTTATATATGTATAAATAACCACATAGATACAGAGAAAAGATCAGTGGTTGCCAGAAGCAGGGGATAGGAGAAATGGGTGAATTAGTTTTGGTTTTGGTTCTGGTTTTAGTTAAAATAAACTGAATTAGGGGAAAAAAGAAAAAAAAAAAGAACCCAGGTAATTTCTTTTAAGCAAGGGAAGCTGAAGTTGCATCACTTTTGCTCACATTTCATTGGTGAAATCTTTGTCATATGACCATGGCCTTGCTGCAAGAAGACTGGGAAATGTAGTCCAGGCTAGGCAGCCACATCACAGGGCTCTATTGTTATTGAAGAAAAGAATGGAATTTAGTGAGTGTGGCTCCTCAAGGTCTGTATACCTATAAACAAAAAGACGAGCTATCTGCTTCCTCCCTACCCAATGTCCAATGGTGATATGGGAAAAGAATAACCATAATGAGACTCCTATTGGAAAAAGGAAGAAATAGAAACACTAATAGTCATTGAGCCATAGTGATTGCTAAGCCCACTTACCAGGTAATGCAAAGACTCCCACCCCTGACAGTAGATTAAATTCCTTGACTAGCCAGACTACTCTGATTTTACTGATAGGGAGAATTCCCATGGGGACCTGGCTTTGTTGGCTTTGTTCTCTAGGAGTTTCTTTTTTGGCCATTATTCTCCATGACCACATATGAAAAGGAAGTTGGGAAAATATTCTTATTGGGAGCTGTATCACTTTCACAACCTCATTCTTGCTGTTGAAGGTTTTTTCAAACATTACCATCCTCTGTTTCATCTGAAGGGTTGGTAATGCTGCATTAGTTAACACTCCACTGTTGTGGCTGGGATTTCCCAGGCCATTGCCACCCATTTTGCAAGTTTTGATGCTGGCACTTCTTGATCCTACCAAAAGAATTGGAACTTTCACTAATATCAAATTTACACCTTGTTTCTCTCTGCCTTTTACCAATACAATTATTTTTCATTTCAAAGGCAAACAGTGGTATAATATTTTTGAAAACTTTTAAAATGGCAACTGACCTTAACATATATAATATCAACAGTGCATACAACTCAAGCAAAGTGATGACAATATGAATTACTATGGCTAAATTCCTGCATGTTTCAACAATTACAAATACATCAGGATACTTGAAAAACAGGGATTGTAATTCAGTATCAATTGTAAGATACTCCTCTAGAAGGCCAAAATGTAAAAAAGGCATGCCTTAGAACTGATGAAGAGATAGCTGCACCCCCATATTTACTACGGCATTATTTACATTAGCCAAGACACGGAAGCAACCTAAGTGTCCATCAACAGATGAATGGATAAAAAAGATGTGGTACATACATAATGGAATACTATTCTACATAAAAAAGTAAATACTGCTATTTTTGACAACATGGGTGGCCCTTGAGGGCATTATGCTAAGTGAAACAGGTCAGACAAAGACAAATACTGCATGATTCCATTTATATATGGAATCCAAGAAACAAAACAAAAGCCCCCCCACCTCCACCCCCAAACCCAAAATTGGAAAAAGAGGTCAGATTTGTGGCTATCGGAGGCAGAGAGTGGTGGGGTGGGGGTAGCTGGATTCAGGTAGTCAAAAGACAGTCTTCCAATTATCAGAAAAATAAGTACTGAGGATATAACGTACAACACGATGACTACAGTTATCACTCTGTACGGTGTATTTGTAAGTTGCTAAGAAAGTAGATCCTTAAAGTTTTCATCACAAGGAAAAAATATATTTTTTTTTCTTTTTCTTCTATCTATATGAGATGGTAGATGTTAACTAAACTTATTGTGGTAATCATTTCACAATGTATATTAAAAGTCAAGTCACTATGCTGTACACCTTACAATTATACAGTGCCATATGTCAATTATATCTCAGTAAAACTGAAAGAAAAAATTGATAAAAATAAGTGAGTGCTGATTATATGAAAGCTCTTTTCAAAACTGAAAAGGGAATAAATCAGTGAATGTCCAAGTTAAACAGTAATAAAGCAACGCTAGTGAAAACATCTTGTTCTAAGTAATGGGCATGAGATATGGGATAATCTAGAGATTAGATACAGGTAATCATATGATAAATAATCTTTGATTTTTAGGAGTATAGTGATGATTCAGGTATTTTAAATAGCTTTAAGATATTCAGCAGATAAACAATACCATAATCCGTATAACTTTTTTTTTTTTTTTACGGTACGTGGGCCTCTCACTGTTGTGGCCTCTTCCGTTGTGGAGCACAGGCTCCGGACGCACGGGCTCAGCGGCCATGGCTCACGGGCCCAGCCGCTCCGCGGCCTGTGGGATCTTCCCGGACCGGGGCACAAACCCGTGTTTCCATGCATCGTCAGGCGGACTCTCAACCACTGTGCCACCAGGGAAGCCCAATCCGTATAACTTTTAATTAAATGTTACCAATACTGCGAAACAATCTCATTTTTATCAGGTGACATGTTCAGTCTGAATCTAAACTAGCCTGAAGGGCTCTCACTGGTCAAGTCTTGGATAATTCGAACATCAAATAACTGAAAATAGAGATGGATTTTAAACACAGAATGAAAAAATCCATAAGTTGATACCAACAGAAGTAAATAAATAAAGAAGGGAAAGTTCTTTCTTTCTTTTTTTTTGTGGTACGCGGGCCTCTCACTGTTGTGGCCTCTCCCGTTGCGGAGCACAGGCTCCGGACGCGCAGGCTCAGCGGCCATGGCTCATGGGCCCAGCCGCTCCGCAGCACGTGGGATCTTCCAGGACCGGGGCACAAACCCGTGTCCCCTGCATCAGCGGGCAGACTCTCAACCACTGCGCCACCAGGGAAGCCCAGGAAAGTTCTTTCTTAAAATAGAATTCCAACTAATAAATGTGGTATAAATGACAGAATTAGAAAAAATATCACTTGTCCTGAAATGAAAAGAAAGACTGAGGGATTATCCCAAAGTGGAGGAGATTAACAGAGACATGACACTAAATGCAAAAAGAGATCCTGGACCAAAGTAAGAACAGTAGGATGTTGAACAAAACTTAAAACAACTTTTTCTTCTGCTACATAGGCTGTTAGTGAAACACCTGACACAATTTGAATGTCTAGAGCATTACTGTCTAATAGAACTTTATGCAATGATGAAAATGGTCCAGACCTATGTTCTCCAATACAATAGTCACTAGACTGCTGAGTGCTTGAAACACGACTAGTGTGACTAAGGAACTAAATTTCTAATTAAAGTTTAAATAGCCACATGTGCTAGTGGCTATCATATTGTAAAGTACAGGTTTATAGTTTAGATAACAGTACTATGTCAATGTTAATTTCCTGTTTTTGATAATCGTATTCAGATTGTGCGACTTTCCTCGTTTTTAGGGAAAGAACAGTGAAATTTTTAGAGGTTAAAGGACATTATGTGTGCAGCTTCAAGACTTTAAAAAGCTTCAGAGAAAAGAGAGAGAGAATGCTAAAGCAAAATGCTAATATTTGGAGTATCTGGGTGAAGGGCATACAAAATTCTTTGTAGTATTTTTGCAATTTTTGGTAAGCCTAACGTTACTTCAAAAAAGTTAAAAGAGAAAAGGATAAAATAGCTGCACAGAGCCAATGTCATTTTCACTAGAACTTAACTTGTAAATATAAAATTAGTGATCAAGTTTTTATTTGTTTCTGTATTTTTTCACTTAGTTTTTGAAATGTAAGTGTTCAACTACTAATTCAATTTTCTTAAAAAAAACAACTCTTCCATCACTCTATAAACAAACTATTCACTCCTTGACCAAAACTGTATAATGTTATTTCAAACTTTTGTAGTTAGCAAAGAAGAAAAGAGGATAGAGCTCAGATTTCAGCCTGAGTATTGAATATGAAAAACAGCAAACTTATTTAAAAGTTAAGGCCACTCAGGAGAACACAAACAACATTTTCGGCATCTTTCTGAGGATGTGGGATATATACAGTCATCCCTTCTGAGTAAAATGGAGAGCACTGTGAAGAGTGAGATTTAGTGGGTTCATCCTTGGGAAGATAATCAAGAACAAAATGACTAAAATTCTTCCCATATGTGATCAATCATATGTCAGTGATAAATAATGCAAAAGCTGCTGAACAGAAAACCTGGAAGGTAAGGAAGAAAAGGTATCTATATTAATTTCAAATCAGATTTCTCTTTTTCTACATACTCCTTCATCCAGTATAATAAGGTTTCTATCATCACCTCACTGAAACTATTTTCAGGAGGGTCATATATGTACTTTTCACTCGATCTAACAAATAATTTCCAGTTCTTAATGTTTGGGTAATGTTTGATAATACATACTATACTTTCTTTCTTGAAACATTCTTTTCTCCTGGCTTGAATGATGTACATTTTCCTGACTTTCCTACCTCTCTACACTCTGCTTCCAGTATTGTTTGCATCCTCCTCTTCCTTTATTCATTTCTTAACTATTGTTATTTCTCGAGATTCTGTCCTATACCATCATCTCTGTTCATTATACATGTCCCTGGATGATTTCATCCCACATTCCTGGCTTCAAAAACCATGTATTGTGGGGCTTCCCTGGTGGCACAGTGGTTGAGAGTCCACCTACCAATGCAGGGGACATGGGCTCATGTCTCGGTCCGGGAAGATCCCACATGCTGCGGAGTGGCTGGGCCCATGAGCCATGGCCGCTGAGCCTGCGCGTCCGGAGCCTGTGCTCCGCAACGGGAGAGGCCACAAGAGTGAGAGGCCCGTGTACCGCAAAAAAAAACCCCAAAAAAACAAAACCCATGTAGTGCACATAAGGGAATGAATCCAAAGAACATCCTATCCTAAGCCAGTGCTGAGGTCCATATCCACAAATGGACTCATGGGCATATCTAGCTGGATGTCTTTCAGGAACCTCTAACTCCACCTATCAAAAACTAAACTTATTATCTCTGATCGCTATGGCTACAGCCTCTCCATAAACTGCTGTTCCTCTATTTCCTCTCTTAAAAAATGGCACCACCTTCTGCTCAAGATAGAATCTGGGAGTTACCTTCAATTTTTCCTTCTCCATTATCTCTATTTAAAGGCTCATCATGTTTTGTACATTATACCACTGAGAGTAGATTCTTGTTATATAAGTAGTTATACACCACTAAAAATATAAAGTAAATGTTATCAATCTGGGATTTTTCTCCCTTTTTAATGTAGGCATTTACAGCTGCCAGTAGCTTCTTATACTTAAGAGAACGAACGCCAAGAGCAAGAGCAAACATACTGCTTCAGATGGCCTGTTAGTTGAGGCAGGGAATGGGCAAAGCAGAAAGGCCTGAAATAAAGACCAGAGTTTTTAACTATAAAACCTATTTAGGCAGTCTCATCAAGAAAAAAGGGAGAGGATTCAAATCAATAACATTAGAAATGAAAAAGGAGAAATTACAACTGACACCACAGAAATACAAAGGATCATAATAGACTACTACAAGCAGCTATATGCCAATTAAATGGACAACCTGGAAGAAATGGACAAATTCTCGGAAAAGTACAATTTTCCAAGACTGAACCAGGAAGAATTAGAAAATATAAACAGACCAATCACAAGATATGAAATTGAAACTGTAATAAAAAATCTTCCAGCAAATAAAAGTATGGCTTCACAGGCAAATTCTATCAAATATTTAGAGAAGAGTTAACACCTATCCTTCTGAAACTCTTCCAAAAAACTGCAGAGGAAAGAACACTACGAAGCTCATTCTATGTGGCCACCATCACTCTGATACCAAAATAAGACAAGATATCACAAAAAAAGAATATTACAGACCAGTATCACTGATGAACATAGATGCAAAAATCCTGAACAAAATTCTAGCAAACCGAATCCAACAACACATTAAAAGGATCATACACCATGATCAAGTGAGATTTATCCTAGGGATGCAAGAATTCTTCAATATATGCAAATCAATCAATGTGATACACCATATTAACAAACTGAAGAATAAGAACCACATGACCATCTCAATTGATGCAGAAAAGGCTTTTGACAAAATTCAACATCAATTTATGATAAAAACTCTCCAGAAAGTGGGCATAGAGGGAACTTACCTCAACATTATAAAGGCCATATATGACAAACCCACAGCCAACATCATTGTCAATGGTGAAAAGCTGAAAGCATTTCCTCTAAGATCAGGAACAAGACAAGGGTGTCCACTCTCACCACTATTATTCAACATAGTTTTGGAAGTCCTAGCGACAGCAGAGAAGAAAAAGAAACAGAAGAAATACAAATCGGAAAAGAAGTAAAACTGTCACTGTTTGCAGATGACATGACACTATGCATAGAGAATCCTAAAGATGCCACCAGAAAACTACTAGAGCTAATCAATGATTTTGGTAAAGTTGCAGGATATAAAATTAATGCACAGAAATCTCTTGCATTCCTATACACTAACAATGAAAGATCAGAAAGAGAAATTACAGAAAAAATCCCATTTACTGTCGCAACAAAAAGAATAAAATACCTAGGAATAAACCTACCTAAGGAGACAAAAGACCTATATTCAGAAAACTATAAAACATTGGTGAAAGAAATCAAAGATGACACAAACAGATGGAGAGATGTACCATGTTCCTGGACTGGAAGAATCAATATTGTGAAAATGACTATACTACCCAAAGCAATCTACAGATTCAGTGCAATCACTATCAAATTACCAAGGGCATTTTTCACAGAACTAGAACAAAAAATTTTATTCTTTGTATGGAAACACAAAAGACCCTGAATAGCAAAAGCAATCTTGAGAAAGAAAAACGGAGCTGGAGGAATCAGGCTCCCTGACTTCAGACTACACTACAAAGCTACAGTAATCAAGACAGTACGGTACTGGCACAAAAACAGAAATATGAATCAGTGGAACAGGATAGAAAGTCCAGAGATAAACCCATGACCCACGGCCATCTAATCTATGATAAAGGAGGCAAGAATATACAATGGAAAAAGGACAGTCTCTTCAATAAGTGGTGCTGGGAAAATTGGACAGCTGCATGTAAAAGAATGAAACTAGAACACTCCCTAACACCATACACAAAAATAAACTCAAAATGGATTAAAGACCTAAATGTAAGGCTGGCTACTATGAAACTCTTAGAGGAAAATATAGGCAGAACACTCTTTGACATAAATCACAGCAAAATCTTTTTCGACCCATCGCCTAGAGTAACAAAAATAAAAACAAAAATAAACAAATGGGACCTAATTAAATTTAAAGGCTTTTGCACAGCAAAGAAAACCATAAACAAAATGAAAAGACAACCCTTGGAATGGGAGAAAATATTTGCAAACAAAGCAACTGACAAGGAATTAATCTCCAAAATATTCAAAACAGCTCACGGAGCTCAATATCAAAAAACAAACAACCCAATCAAAAAATGGGCAGAAGATCTAAGTAAACATTTCTCCTAAGAAGATACACAGATGGCCAACAAACACATGAAAAGATGCTCAACATCATTAATTATTAGAGAAATGCAAATCAAAATTACAATGAGGTATCACCTAACACTGGTCAGAATAGCCATCATCAAAAAATCTAGACACAATAAATGCTGGAGAGGGTGTGGAGAAAAGGCAACTGTCTTGCACTGTTGGTGGGAGTGTAAATTGATACAGCCACTATGGAGAACAGTATGGAGGTTCCTCATAAAACTAAAAATAGAACTACCATATGACCCAGTGATCCCACTAGTGGGCATATACCCTGAGCAAACCATAATTCAAAAAACACATGTACCACAATGTTCACTGCAGCACTATTTACAATAGGCAGGGCAAGGAAACAACCTAATCGTCCACTGACAGATGAATGGATAAAGAAGATGTGGTACACATATACAATGGAATATCACTCAGCTATAAACAGGAACGAAATTGGGTCATTTGTAGAGATGTGGATGGACCTAGAGACTGTCATACAGAGTGAAGTAAGTCAGAAAGAGAAAACAAATATTGTATATTAACGCATATATGTGGAATCTAAAAAAATGGTACAGATGAACCTATCTGCAGGGCAGGAGTAGAGACACAGACATGGAGAATGGACATGTGGACATGGGGCAGGGGGAAGGGGACAGTGGGACTAATTGAGAGATTAAGATTGACATATATGCAATACTGTGTGTAAAACAGATAGCTAGTGGGAACCTGCTGTATAGCATAGGGAGCTCAGCTTGGTGCTCTGTGATGACCTAGATGTGTGTGATTGGGGGTGTGGGAGTGAGGTCCAAGAGGGAGGGGATATATGTATATATATAGCTAATTCCCTTTGTTGTACAGCAGAAACTAACACAACATTGTAAAGCAACTAAAAATAATGAAGAAATCTTGGAATATCAGGAAAAAAAGACTACAGTCAGCAAAAGATATGGTTAAATTCAACATATTTTACTTCTCTTGAGTTTTCTAAATTGTATTTGATGGCTGAAGTAAAATAACATTGTATACTATATTTCTAAATGTATGTAAGGAAATACTTAAGACAATTACATTATAAATGGGAGAAGGTAAAAGAATATCAAGGGAAGTAAGGTTTCTACACTTTACTTGAACTGGTAAAATGACAGAACCAACAGACAACAACAGGGGTGTGTGTGTTATGTGTGTATACATATACAGCAACCTCTAAAAGTTTATACAAAGAGATACTCAAAAACAATAAAGATAAATCAAAATGCAATTCTAAAAATGTTCAAGTGATCCAGAGGAAATCAGAAAAAATAAAACAGAGAAATGAAAAACAGATTTAAGTCTAATATATCTACAATTATATTAAATGTAAGTGGTCTTACTACATCAATTAAAAGAGATGAGCAGAGAGGATTAAAAAACATGACCCAAGTATATGCTGTCTACAAGAAATTAAACCTCAAATATAATAATATAGTTAGGGTGAAAATAAAAGGACAGAAAAAGATACACTGTGCAAACACAAATCAAAAGAAAGCAGGTGTGGCTATATTAATATCAGATAAAGTAGTCTTTAGAAAATTACAGAGTGACATTCATTCCATTAAGACAACAAAACAATTTGAAATGTGCATGCACTGAACAACAGAGCTGCAATATATGTGAGGTAAAAGCTGATAGAACTGAAAGAAGAAATAGACAATCTTCAACGACAGTTGGAGACTTCATCATCTCTTTCTCAACAGTGATAGAACTAGACAGACGATCAGAACGAATATAAGATCTGAACAACACAATAAACCAACAGGATCTAATAAACATTTATGGAATTCGCCACCTCTAACAGCAGAATACACATTCTATTCAAACGCCCACAGAACATATGCCAAGGTAGACCATATCCTGGGCTGTAAACCAAACCTCAACAAATTTAAAAGAACTGAAATATTTTAAAGAACTGAATCTAACTAGAAATCAATATCAGAAAGATAACAGGAAAATCCTCAAACACAATGGAAACTACAAAACACACTTCTAAATAATAGATCAAAGACAAAAGTCTCAAAAGAAATTCTAAAAAATACATTGAATTGAGCGAAAATAATAAAACATATCAAAATATGCATGACATAGCTAAAGAAGTGCTGAGAGGGAAATTTATACCATTAAATGTATTCATGTGAAAAGAAAAAAAATCTCTTATCAATAATCTATGTTCTCACCTCAAGATCCTAGAAAAAGATCAAAATAAACCCAAAGTAAGTAGAAGAATGGATATAATAAAGAGCAGAAATCAATGACATTGAAAGCAGAAAAAAATAGAGAAAAATCAAATAATTAGTTGACTCTTCAAAAAGAGTAATTAAATTGACTAACCTCTCACAAAACTGACAAAGAAAAAATAGAGAAGACACCAATTACCAATATCAGGAATGAAATAGTGATATCATTATAGACTCTGTAGACATCAAAAGGATAAAAAGGGAATATTACAAAGAACACTGTATACATAAATTTGACAACTTAGGTAAATAATACAATATCTCAAAAAACACAAACTACCATAACTCACCAAATATGAAACAGATAATTTTCATAGTCCAACATATCCATAATCACATTGGGTTGAATAACCCAATGACTGTTAAAGAAATTCAATTCATCATCTTAAAAACTCCCATTGAAAGAAATCTCCAGGTCAGCATTCTACCAAATGTTTAAAAAAGAACTGACACAAATTGTGCACACAATCTTTTCCAGAAAGCAGATGAGGATGGAACACTTTGCAATTCATTTTATGAAGTTAATAATACCCTGATTCCAAAACAAATACAGTACAAAAAAAACTATAGACCATTATCCCTTGTAAATACAGATGCAAAAATCCTTAACGAAATATGTATCAGCAATTAAAATTCAGCAATATATAAAACGATTTTTTCACTATGGCCAAGTAGGGTTTATTCCAAGGACACAGGCTGGTTCAATATTTGAAAATCAATGCATGACTCCATATTAACAAGATAAAGAAAAATCACATGATAATACAAATCATGCATAAAATGCACCTGACAAAATTCAACACCCATTTCATCATTTAAAAAAAAAAAAAAAAACTCAGAAAAGTAGGACTAGAGAAGACTTCTTCAACTTGATAGAGTATCTACAAAAGCCTACCGCTGATATTACAATTAATGGTAAAACAACATGTTTTCTTCCTAAGACAGGGAATAAGGAAAGAATGTCTTCTCTAAATCACTCCTATTTAAAATAGTGCTAGAGGGACTTCCTTGGTGGTGCAGTGGTTAAGAATCCACCTACTAATGCAGGGCACATGGGTTTGAGCTCTGATCCAGGAAGATCCCACATGCCGTGGAGGAACTAATCCCATGCGCCACAACTACTGAGCCTGCACTCTAGAGCCTGCGAGCCACAACTACTGAGCCCACATGCCACAAACACTGAAGCCCACGTGCCCAGAGCCCGTGCTCTGCAACAAGAGAAGCCACTGCGATGAGAAGTCCACACCCTGCAACGAAGTGTAGCCCCTGCTCGCCACAACTAGAGAAAGCCCGCACGCAGCAATGAAGACCCAGTGCAGCCAAAAATAAATTAATTAAAATAGTGCTAGAAGTTACAGTCAGGGCAAAAAGGTAGGAAAAAGAAACACACAAAGGGGGGCTTCCCTGGTGGCGCAGTGGTTGAGAGTCTGCCTGCCAATGCAGGGGACACGGGTTCGAGCCCTGGTCTGGGAGGATCCCACATGCTGCAGAGCGGCTGGGCCTGTGAGCCACAATTACTGAGACTGCACGTCTGGAGCCTGTGCTCCGCAGCAAGACAGGCCGTGACAGTGAGAGGCCCGCGCACCGTGATGGAGAGTGGCCCCCGCTTGCCACAACTAGAGAAAGCCCTCGCACAGAAACGAAGACCCAACACAGCCATAAATCGATAAATAAGTAAATTTTAAAAAAAGAAACACACAGAGAATGAAAAGAAAGAAAATTGACTCTATTTGCAGACGACATGATTGTCTACATAGAAAATCCCAAGGAATCTATAAAAAAAATTCCTAGAACTATAAATGAGTTCAGCAAGGCTACAGCATACAAGATAAACATATACAAACCAATTGTATTTCTAGCTACTGATAATGATCACACAGACATCAAAATGTAAAAATACAATACCCTTAAAAATCATTCAAGAAAAGTGAATGTTATAAATCTAATAAGACACAGAATACTTGTGTGCTAAAACTACAAACTGCTGATAAAAGAAATAAAAATTCTAAATAAATGGAGAAACATGCTGTGTTAATGAACTGGAAGACTCGATACAGTAAACATTTTAATACTCTTCACATTGATATACAAGCTTAATTCAATTCCTATCAAAATCCCAGCAAGAATTTTTGTAGATATAGATGAGATTCCTAAAATTTATGTGAAGGGTAAAGGAGCTAGAAAATTTAAACAATTTTGAAAAAAATAACGAGAGAGGAATAAAGTATTCAATTTTAAGACATTATATAGCACAGTAATCAAGATTTTATATTGGTGGAGGGATATACACACAGATCAAAGGAACACAAAAAGAATCAAGAAACAGCTACACAAATGTGCTCAACTGATTTTTATTTTTACTAAGGTGCAAAAGCAATTCAGTGGAGCAAATAAAGTTTCAACAAATGGTGCTGGACTAATTTAGTGTCCATTAGCCCCTTGCCCCCACAAAGACAAAACAAAACAAAAGCCTGGACCTAAGTTTCACATCTTATACAAATATTAATTCAAAATTAGTCACGGACTTAAGCATAAAAATGGAAAAGTACAAAACTTTAGTACTGTGGAAGAAACCAAATTTATGTTGTTTTGGAAACAACCCAGATGTCCTTTAATGGGTGAATGGTTACACAAACAGTGGTACATCCATATTATGAAATACTAGTCAGCAATAAAAAAGAACAAGCTACTGATATGTGCAACAACCTGAATGAAATTCCACAGAATCATGATGAGTGAAAAAGAAGTCAATCCCAAAAGGTTACACACTGTATGGTTCCATTTACATAACATTCTTGAAATGATAATATTATCAAAATAGAGAACAGATTAGTTGTTTTCAGGGTTAAAGGAAAGATATGGAAAGGAAGTAGATGTGGCTGTGTAAGCTTTACACGAGGAATCCTTGTGGTGATGGAAATGTTCTGTATCTCGATTATTTTAGCATCAATGTCCTAGCTGGGATATTGTACTACATAGTTCTGCAATATGTTACCACTGAGGGGAAGTGGGTAAAGGGTACATGGGATCTCTCTGTATTATTTCTTAAAATTGCATGTAAATCTATAATTATCTCAAAATAATTTTTCATTTAAAAAAAATCTTCAAAATCATAAAGAAAAAACCAAACTACCGAATAATTCAAACTGATCTCTGTACTATACAAAATAATAATTTTATTGTTTATCTCTTGCATTCTCTGTGTTAGGTAGTTCGTTTTGATGGAGACACTCATAAAAATAATCTGAATAAAATATTAATGTTGGATAACTATAGGACAGCTGATTAAATTTATCAAAATTGTAAAATCTTTATTCATTTAAGGCTCTGGTAACATGAAAAAGATGTGTCTGTTCTTCTTTTGATACTTCCGACAGCTTGCATGCAACAACGTTTTGCCTCTTAAGAACAACCTTATAATGCATTTCTACTATATTAAATTTTTTCCAGCAATACCTCATGACATTGCTGATCCTAGTTAATCTTATAAGCATTCTCATCAGTGTCAAGGGAAACTACAAGTAGCCATCTGTTAGAGATGGAAATCTTAAGGCTCTCTACAAAAATAATTAGCTGGACACTTTTAGATGTTCCATGTAGATTTTTAAAGAAAAAATCAAATGCTTACAAACATCATTTGCTAGCTGTGATCTTGACCAATTTATTTACTACCTCTGAGTCTTAGTTTCTTCATATATAAAATGGGATACTTCCTACGAAAAATGACACAATAAACTGAGTATGTTAAGTAGTTAATAATAATATCTGACAGATATCAGTCATTTAATGAGTTTCAACAATAAATGATAGTTCAATTCTAGGTTAAGGTATAAATAAAATAATATAACATAGGTAGAAACTACATCATGTTGCTCTTTAAAATCTTTTGAACCAAAGACAGGTTCTTTTTGGGAAGGGAAATAGATTGTTAGAGTTGTCTCCACAAAGTGGCACAATTAGAGTAAAATTATAAAGCGGTATTTGAAAACCTTTCTGGTGTAAACTATGTCACGATACCTGTGTTACGGGACATTCCTGATGATGTTGGCAGAGCACTGACACAGTCATCATGCGGTGAGGTACCAAGAATTGGAGTGCTCCATCTTTCCATACATGTTTTGATTGTGTTTTCTTTTTAGGCAAGAGGACTAAATGATATAATTATCACTTGGGGGTGCACACAGGGCTTCAAAAAATTACCCCTCTGTATAATGTTGACATTAGATGCTAAAGGCAGGAAAAATGCAAAGTCGTTAAGAACAAGAGGCTTGAGAGTGAAAATGCCTGCGTTTAAAAGCAATCTCTACCACTTCCCAACTGGAAGACCTTAGTCAATTTACTTCATGTCTCTTAAGATTGAATTTCCTCACCTACTAAAAGGGGCAAGAATGTTACAATACATATAAAGTTCTTTGCACAATACCTTTCAGATATTAAGAGCACGATAAATGTTAGCCATTAGTCATAATAATAATCTTAGCTAATACAGTTGTTCCTCAAGCTTAAGTATAAAAGTGATAAATACTGAAGTGGTATCTAAAATATATTTTGTGACAAAGTGAGATGTGAGGAATAAAATATAATTAAACTGCAAAAGGGCTACTAGAATTGAAATAACTTGCAGGGTGTTTTGCCTGAATATACTCATTATTCTAAGAAAGTATTATGTACTCTGCTTCATAAATATTTGATAAAAGAACCATTATTTCCTCTTTAGCTCATTGGTGGCAGTTTTCAAGCGTAAAATTAAACAAAATTTGTCATATTTAATAATTACCTTCATACTCATAAACAATTTAGTTTTAAAAATACTTAAAAATTGTTTATCCTGCCTAGAATATTAGTCAATTACCAAAAAAAAAATAAGAACTTTATGAGCATATTAATTTGTCTCCATAACAAATAACTTATCTTTAGAAATCAAACTGTAATAAACAAACTACATTAGAAATTAGATCTCTAAATATTAAAACATTTGGGCATGGGAAGGAGAAATTAACTAAGAAATTCTATAATTGTAAGTAACAGCTGCACAGTCAATATTTAATCACTATATTGTGAGACAGTTCAGTAGTGGAAGACAGGATTAACATATTGCTTTAAAACATTCCATTACTTTCTCCATCTGTTTACTGATAATAAAAGACACAGCTGTTCTAAACGAAACGCACTAACAGGTGTAAAGTGCCAATTTGGCATTTTACATAAAACGTACTCATTATTTCCTTTTGGAATACTCTAAAATTATACTCTAAGCATAGCTACCAATAACTTAAAGAATTTTTTTTATACTAACTTGGATTATTCTAGTCATTGAGGAAAAGATACGCTTCTTTCTCCATGAATTCAAGATTATTTTTAAACAGTACACATCCTGAACTAATTATAATTACCCCAGATGTTTTCCATAAAAATGGTCACACATCTGAACTGGGTTTCGTTAGCAACTGTTCTATATCAAATTTACTGCAAAGAGCATCAAAATTATGAAGGAACGCCGTATCAGATTCACTATGTTTAAGCTACAAATGATAATGAAGCTTGAGCTTATAATTTATTTTGACAAGTACTCTAGCTAATCTGTAGCCATATGTAATCCAAGGCCACCATGAGGAAATTCAGTATTATTTATAATAAATTCTCTATAATCACTAACTTAAAACATGTGAAAGTTACCAAAATTTGTGAATACTATAAATGTAACTATAGTTTGAGGATTTTGTTTGTTTTTAAAACATAATATACACCACAAACCACTAAAAATGTCCTGAGTAAAAGAGCTGACCCCATTCTAGTAATTTAAATATCTTTGATAACTAATTTTTAAATTTTATAACAGTGAAATTTTAAGACAATTACAAAATCAATATTAATGATTAATGTATTGGTGATAAAAAGGAGCACTGTGAAATATTTTCATTTGGCCGTTATATTTACTTTAATATATAAAACTTGAAAAGTTAAGGGAGAATGTCAAAGGAGTCCAAAGCATTCCAGTCGCTTTCATTTCTTTCCCTAAAATAAAAACATTTGTCAAATTAGCTTTAGAAAAAGAGGTTCACTAACACGTACATTTAAGAGTCCTTGAGACTATGTCTGTATTTTGAGATATACACCTGAGGAAAAACATATAAAATATACACATTTTGCTTAAGATTTTACAAATCATTAAGTTTTTCCTCCAACAGTTCCTTTTCTTTGGTGGCTCAGGTTTACATGATTTTAAATTCAAATAAAATACCCTACAGCTTTGCAGTAAGGTATCCTCAGCCAGGTCACTTGGTGACAACAGTTTTTCTGGTCCTCTGGAAACAAATTATGATCAATACAAATTCTATCCGTTTGCTGCTTAACTTTTGAAAAGAAACATAGGAAGAATTTTTTTCAACATCAAAAGAATGAAGAAAAACATTAATTTTATTGTGCAATCTAATAAAGCTTAACTCTGCCTATTATATGGTAAAATGATGACATGTTACCTTAGAAACACACCATCAGATTTTCTGATTTGTAAAATAAATCAGAGTATATAATCCAAATAATCAATAATCCAAATCAGATGATTCAGAAATTCGTGAGTTGTTTATACAGACTTCATAAGGCTCTTAGTCTTCATAACGAAAAGACAACCCACAGAACGGGAGAAAATATTTGCAAATGAAGCAACCGACAAGGGATTAATCTCCAAAATGTTCAAACAGCTCATGCAGCTCAATACCAAAAAAACAAGCAGCCCAATCAAAACATGGGCGGAAGATCTAAATAGACATTTCTCCAAAGAAGACATACAGATGGCTAAACAGCACATGAAAAGATGCTCACTAATTATTAGAGAAATTCAAATCAAAACTATAATGAGGTATCACTTCACACTGGTCAGAATGGCCATCATCAAAAAATCTACAAACAATAAATGCTGGAGAGGGTATGGAGAAAAGGGAACCCTCATACACTGTTGGTGGGAATATGAATTGGTATAGACACTATGGAGAACAGAATGGAGGTTCCTTAAAAAACTAAAAATAGAGCTAACATATGATCCAGCAATCCCACTACTGGGCATATACCTGGAGAAAACCATAATTCAAAAAGATACAGGCACCCCAATGTTCACTGCAGCACTATTTACAATAGCCAGGACACAGAAGCAACCTAAATGTCCATCAACAGAGGAATAAAGATGTGTTATATATATACAATGGAATATTACTCAACCATAAAAACGAAAGAAATAATGCCATTTGCAGCAACATGGACAGACCTAGAGATTGTCACATTGAGTGAAGTAAGTCAGACAAATATCATTTGATATCGCTTATATGTGGAATCTTAAAAAACGATACAAATGAACTTATTCACAAAACAGAAATAGTCACAGATGTAGAAAACAATCTTACAGTTACTAGGGGGTAAGGGGGAGAGGGATAAACTGGGAGATTGGGATTGACATATACACACTACTATATATAAAACAGATAACTAATAAGGACCTACTGTATAGCACAGTGAACTCAATACTGTGTAATGACCTATATAGGAAAAGAATCTAAAAAAGAGGGGATATATGTATATGTATAACTGATTCGCTTTGCTGCACAGCAGAAACTAACACAATGTTGTAAATCAACTATACACCAATAAAAAAATTTTAAAATAAAGCAAACAGAATATGAGTGAGCTGGGGAATAACTTCAAGTGGCAGAAAATACATGTAATTGGATTCTTTGAAAGAGGTGGAGAAATGGACAAAAAAATTTGAAAAAATAATGACTAAAGTTTTTACAAATTCAATAAAAACTTTAAAGCAACAGATACAAGTTCAATAAACCACAAGTGCAAGCAATATGAAGAAAACAAAACAAAAAACCAACCAACAAAAAACCCCCAATGCTCTAAAGCAATTAATTTAATTCAGGGAAAAATAAGACAAAATGGCAACTAAGAAGGACAAAATGACTTGTCAGTTGATTAAACATAGCAGGAATGACAGTTTAATGCCTTTAATAAACCTGTCTTTAAAGAAATTAGAGAATGGGTATTTCTAATAACTAAAAAACTGAACTTTAAAAAACCACATTTTATAGTCAAATTTCTAGATTAAACTAAATTTAGTCAAACTTCTGTATATTTCTACTCTTGACTCTTTTCCTAGTACATATGAGTATGGTCAGAATCATGATACATTTGCATAGGGTTTTACTTAAGTAACCATTGCAGTCCATCTAACAATCAAGAAACACGTTACAGCTGTGGCTTGATGTTAAGCGATCAATAAATTCTCTAAATCTCTCTCATAATTTAATAATCTTATTGCAGGTATCTCCTACTTCAATCTCAAAAGCGGATATATTTCCTCCAAAATTAGTAACAATACATAATTATAACCGTATGTTCAAATGGGTTTTAATAAAATGGTATATTAAGACTAATAAAGCTCAGTTGTCCTGTAAAACTCCAAAAATTGCGAAGTATTGATTTTAATTCCTACAAGCACAATGTGGCTGTCCATCTGGTAAATTCTGAGGGAATTAATTTAAAAGTCTAAGTGGTGTGCTTTCCTTCCATCTTATGCAATATTTCTTCAGATTTCTTCTTCCCGTAATTTTCTAGTTTTCAAAGCTTTTCAAAGTTTTCAAATAAAAGGTTTCCTCAATATGTAAATCCATATAGAGTAGCACACAGGGAATTTTATTTAGAAAAGGTATATTAGAAGCTTAACTTAAATCCATGGAATGAATTCTGTCTCTCCTTTATTTGAGATGTTAACACTCTAACACTCTAGTGCTTAAAAAGGAAATAGATATGGAGGTATGACATCAGATAACACCCAATTTATAGTGAAAGGAATAAATTACAAAATAGTGCTTATAAATATTTTTTAAAAAGTTACATATGCTATGTATCACCTTGTCTTACACCCAAAAATAAAAGTTGTGTCCTTGTTTTCACTGAGAAATAAAGAGCTTTTATTGCCACCATATTCGCAACTTAATTTCTGATTCCAATTTTAAATAATGATCAACTGTAAAGAAAATCTGGTTATGTGTCAATTTTTACAATTAAATAAAACAAGACAATCAATACAATAATAGATTAGTAATGCATATTAATCCAAAGAAACCTCTATTTTATGTAGTAAATAAGTGAATTTTAAAGAATTAGAATTTTATTGTTAGGTACCTAGTCTCAGAATAGGTCAAAATATTACCTATTAAAAATCAAGGGCTTCCCTGGTGGCGCAGTGGTTGAGAGTCCGCCTGCCGATGCAGGGGACACGGGTTCGTGCCCCAGTCCGGGAGGATCCCACGTGCCGCGGAGCGGCTGGGCCCGTGAGCCATGGCCACTGGGCCTGCGCGTCCGGAGCCTGTGCTCCGCAACGGGAGAGGCCACGGCAGTGGGAGGCCCGCGTACCGCAAAAAAAAAACACCAAAAATCAAAAGGAGTTTTCAAATTGTTCTATGACTGTGTGTTTTGAATTTACCCAGGTTTTAAAAAAAAAAGAAAAATTTAAAACTCAAATGTCATATATGACAGAGTAGAAGATCATTAATGCATTATTTGGTGTGTTAAAGAGGGGGGCAGAGAGAGAAAGATGAGAGTGGAGATCAAGAGACTGAAAGAGAACAGATACAGACCTTGGAATATGTTTTCTTTTTCTGTTTGATGATCTCTGCAAACATTCCAAATTCTTATGACAGTACAGTTGAATAGAAAAGAATAGTCTGGCATGAAGTTGTTGGTTTAAATTCAGATTGGTCTGCCCAGGTCCACTTTCAGGAGAATATTCAAGTGAGTGTAACAATACTGTGAATGAAGACTTTTGTCATACTATAAAGCCAAAATTTTAAAAACTATAAGAAATATACTGCATCCCATGCTGACTAAGGCTGCAAGTGTTACCTTAACCTTGCTAAATTAGCTCCTAAAAACATTCTCTTATTTTCAGAGATTTCCTATATAAAAAGTAGATGTTATTAATTAACATGGCTTTTATGCAAAGAGTGGTTTTTTCTAAAGTAATTGAAATATCTTTCATTTGCATATTAATTTAACAAAGTTTCATAATTCAAATGTAAGTGTCTGCCCTATCCATTTCAAATGATAAATTCTTAAATGAATAAAAGTTGGACCATAAGGCTAAATTCAGAATATGTCCAATTTCAGAATAATATATACATAGGAAGCTAATCCAAGCATAGAGCTAAAGCAAAACATATACTCTAGATATCTGACCTGTGTTACAGAAACCATTTTTATAATTGAAAAATACCTTAACAAATTCTAAATGTAAAATTATTATAATTATCACTATTGAAATCAGTACTTACTCATAAAGGGTTTGAGGTACATGAAAACATAGTAATTAACCATTAATAAAATATCAATTCAAATTTTTTGTACATAAATATTACAGCTTACCATGTCGGTGATGACTTCTTTGCCTAAGAATAAAAGATAATTCAGAAATCAAATGATATTAAAATACTGTCAAAAAATGGGTTCAGTTTTAAAAAGGCCTGGGAGAAAAAAACCAGTATTTACACATGCAACCTAAGCTGTTCCTTGATACCTACCATTATTGAGCATGTACTATGTGTGAAATACCATCTATAACTCTTTACGTGGATTATTTGTAACCCTTAAATCATCCCTACAAGACTGGAATTTTCCAAATTTTATAAATAAGGTGACCATGTGATAACAAAATTGGTACATTTCTGAGAATAAAGGCAGTGGGCATAATTAACAATTATGCTAGGAGGACAGGTGTAAATCATTACTGTTATAGAAAAAGTATGATACATGATCACTATACAAATGAAGAAACTGCCTCAGAGAGGCCTATTTTGAAACTCACTCTGAAACACAGTATGAGATAGGGTTCAGTCTTTTTGTACAAATTGATAACGTAATGCATGAATATGGTTCTGAATAATCCATTACACTTCTCCAATGAATTATAGTACTTGCTTTTTACATTCTCACAGGTTAAATTTGAGTCACCTACTTAATTACATTGATACCTGCTTAATCTCATGTTATTAATACACTGTCTCATTTACTGAAACTATATAATTATTACTTGGCCCCACCACTCCTTCTACACTTGATATTGTGGCTTATTTGTTTTTCCAGATTAAAGTTTGAATCTAGATAATCAAATTCCAAGAAAACAAAAAAACAAGATTGAGAAAATAAAAATTCAGAGAAAACAAGAAAGTTGTTAGAAACAATGGTAAACAGAAACTGATAAAATGTTGGTTAATTTAACAACTGACATGATATTAAGTTTTGGGTTAAAATATTGAAGTAAATTCTGGGTAATTATAATAGGAAATTGCCTTGGAGGTTCTGTGGGTTAAGTTAAATTTGTCTTATTCCAGGGCAAGAGAGATGATAAATAACTTCGCTAAAAAAAATTTATGGTCAAGAATTTATTTTAAATATTTAAGGGTAACCATTAAAACAAACAAACCACCACCACCACCACCAAACAAAAATCAGAAATATAAACCACTACTTCCAAACCAGGGGACATTGAAACAGGAAATTAATTTTATTATTTCCAACAGAAAGCATTAATAGGAGAAAAGAAAGACACAGACATGGACACATACAGACACACACACAGACACACACAGACACAGGCTTGATAAACAAAAAGCACAAAATAAGATGATGGCGATATGTCCTAATAGATCAGTAACCACAATAAATGTAAGTATTTAAATTCATCCACTAACCAACAATATCACACTGTCAAGGAGATGAATAAAGCTATATACCCAATACTGCTAAAGGGCTGGAAGTAGAGAAAAGCCATGCTGCCATCTGGTTTCAATCTTCTACATAAAAAAGGATGACAATCTAGTATAAGGTGGTATAGACTCTCTTTTATAGAATAATATTATTATATAATATAGAATAGAATAATATAGAATAGAATAATATTCCCACTTCCCCCACCAAAATACTATCATCCATACTGAACAATAAGATCTCCCAGCCTTACTGGGTTTCCAAAATGCTAGTAACCAGGCTTACCCATTAGGAAGAAGATTAAAATATTCTTCCCTTGGGAACATGACCAGCCCAAACAAAAGGCCTTAAGATACTTGTATCCTGGACTCCCCAAAGAAACAGACAGATAACCTTCTAATGAAGCCTTCAATAAACAAGCCCCACCCAGGCAGCTATTTAATACCTCTTATTCTTAGTATAAGCAGGCAGCCAAGGATCAGAAGATATCCGAGAAAAGCCACTAACAAAAGACTGAAGGGAAAAACTGAAAGAACAACTTGTAGGGAACAAAGGAATATGAAACCTTCAAAAGAACCAACACTGCCTATGGAGAAAAAGGCAGGCTCAATGGTACGATCCCTATGGATGAGAATTTGGGTATATCTAACAAAATTACAAATGTATATACCCTTTGACCTAGAGGTCTTATGTCTAAAATCCATCCTGAATAGACATCTCCACCAGTTAAAAAAAAAAACCAAAAAAATCCAAAAACATATACACAAGGTTATTCATTGGGTCATTACTGTAATACAGACCAGAACAACAGAAATCACTATGTCAGGGTACTAGGTGAAGAAACTGTAAAATATCCATATAATATGACACAGCTACAAAAAGAGTGAGGAAACTATGTACTGATTTGGAACAATCTCCAAGATACATTGTTAAATGAAAAAAAAGCAAGGTACAGAACAGTGAATAAAATGCTGAACCTTCTGACTAAGAAAGTAGGGAGAAATTATATATGTATGTATGTATGCAAGTATGTCTCTGTATATTTTTACAGAAGGAAGCAATGGAAAAACACAAACTAATGAAAATACGAAATGTCTATAAGAAATAGGAACAGAAAGGGATGGTGGAGGAGAGAGATGAAAGCAAGACTTCTCTAAATATCTTTTTATTTAGGTTTTGACTTTGAACATTATACAAATGTTTTACATAGCTTAACATGAAATTCAATGCAAGTAAACTCTGAAACTGAGAACTGAAGCAAAAACAAACAAACAAAAACCCCAACTGTATAACAAAACCATTAGTAAAACCAGATGAAAACCTTATTAAATATTCTCAGAATGCTGACTTTCAGACATATTTAAAGTCAAACAAAACAAGCAAAGAAATCTTAAATTTCATTCCGTACTTTTATAGTTAGTAATAACCTTGGTATTAACTTTTAAAAACTATTGTACATATATTGTAAAATAAAACAAAGTAACATGTTAATGTTAGAAGAACCAAGATTTTTAGGATAAGAGAAAATTTTTAAAATATAAAAACAAAGCAGTAAAGGAAAACCCTGAAATATTTAAACTGAGTTGGGAGTATACGTTTGAACTCATGGTTTTCTTTAAAAATTATATATATATGTGTGTAGAAGGGTGTGAACGTGTGTGTATATATATACATCCACCCTAGGTATAGTCATTGAAAAAGCTCAGAATTATTAATATCATCCTAGTAAACAATGAGTACACTTAAAACACACCTGGCATTAGTATCTATATGTCATGCTGACAAAAAGGAACCAGGAAAAACGGCTAATTGCCAGGGTCAGAAAAAATACAAGATGAGCCTGGGACATCATGTATGTGAAAAAACTAATGTGCTCAACAACTATAAAAGGGTATGTCAAAAGGACACCAGGGCTTCCCTGGTGGCGCAGTGGCTGAGAGTCCGCCTGCCGACGCAGGGAACACGGGTTTGTGCCCCGGTCCGGGAAGATCCCACATGCCGCGGAGCGGCTGGGCCCGTGAGCCATGGCCGCTGAGCCTGCGCGTCTGGAGCCTGTGCTCTGCAACAGGAGAGGCCACGACAGTGAGAGGCCCGCGTACCGCAGAAAACAAAAACAAAAGGACATCAAACCAGCCTGAAGGAACTCTTAATGGTCAGATCTGAGACTATTTTAGGGTTAAAAAGTATAATCGATTGTAAGATACTGAATTAATAAGTACTCAAGAATCCACAGTGCCAGTAAAAGGGAAAGGAGAAAAAACCTCACTTGCCACCAAAGGAGATGACTGTCACCTCACTTTTAGAGTGAAAAATGGTAAATATTCAAGAATTAGGCATTTACCCTACCTTTTTCACCCTAGTTGATGAGGGGGAGCTCTACTTCACAGGAAAAAAAGTCAGCTAATAAATATCAAAGGAACAATAGAATTAGAAAATTAGAATTTTGTAACCTCCAGTGTAATAACTGATTTAGGAACACTTCCATGATGTCAAAGTATCTTCCCACAGATTACCTGCTAATTGCAAAGGGAAAGTATATCTTTATAATGCAGAGATCAAGTAGTCACCACCTCCACCAAATACTCAAACTTGGCATCATCAATATTGGAACAACCTGATATTACATCCTTCAATCACATATGATGAAATACCCAGTATCACCTACAAAGTATTCTTAACAAAGAGGTTTAAACTGAGCCGAATCGAAATGCTAGAGTTTACAGAGTATAGAACAAGTAAAAGAAAACCAAGAGAAAACAATGAGACCAATCCAGAATATGATTCCTTCCTCAAGACAACTTTCTTGGTCTCTTTAAAAGGGCACTGCCATTTAAAAAAAAAAAAAAAAGGTGAGAGGGTAGTGGTCAAGATGAGGGAGTAGGAAGACCCTGAGCTCACCTCCTCCCACAGGCACACCAAAATTACAACTATTTATAGAGCAACTACTAATGAGAAAACATGAAGATTAGCAAAGGTTTTCTACAATGAAAGATAAAAAGAAGGAACCACAACAAGATAGGTAGTAGAGGCAGAGACACAGTATAGTCAAGACCCATACCCTGGGTGGGTGAACCACAATCAGGAGGATAATTACAATCACAGAGCTTCTCCTCAAGGAGTCTTGCCTGGGGGTCTTGCACCAGGAAGATGAGCCCCCAGGACGTTTGGCTTTGAAGGTAAGTGGGGCTTATTTTGGGAGAGTCAGAGGGCTGAAGGAAATAGACACTCTACTCTTAAAGGGCACAGACAAAATCTCACACACTCTGAGACCCAGGACAGTAGCAGTAATCTGAAAGAAGCTTGGGTCACACCCACTGCTGATCTTGGAGAGCCTCCCAGAGAGGCAAGAGGCAACTGGAACTCACCTTGCGGACAAAGATGCTGGCAGCAGCCATTTGGGGGAGCTCATTCTACCATGTGGACACCAGTGCTTGTAAGCACCATTTTGGAATCCTCCCTCTAGCTTATTAGGCTTAGGACCCAGTCCTGCCCCCAGCCACCAGCCTGTCAGCACTTGTATTGGAATGCCTCAGGCCAAGCAGCTAGCCGGTGAGGGACACAGCACCACACACCAGCAGGCCAGCGTTCATAGAAGCCCCTGAGCCCACAGCCACACCAGTATGCTGCCCCACCCACCAGAGAACCCAGGACCCGTCCTGCCCACCAGTGCACCAGCACTAGCCCTGGGACCCCTGGGGCCCTGCAGCCAGCCATCGGGATGGGTTCCTGTACCAGCAGGCTAACACCAGCTCCAGGACCCCAGGACCTGCAGCCAGAGACCTCAGGACCTGGCTCTGCCCACCAGGCACAGACAGCAGACCCAGGACACCCTAGACCCAGCCCCGTCCACCAGCAGGCTGACACTAGCTCCAGAAACCTTGGGCCCTCTAGCCAGAGACCCCAAGATGTGGCTCTGTCCACAAGTGTGCCAGCACTAGCCACAGGACCCAGCGTCAACCACCGGCAAGCCAATACCAACTCTGAAACACTTTGAGACCCTCAGCCAGCTACCCTAGGATCCAGCCCCACAGTGGGTCAGCACCAGCTTGGAGGTATCCCAATCATGAAGACAGCTGTGTCAGGAACTGGCCCTGGCAACCAGCAAGCAGACACTAGATCTGGAACCCCCAACCCAGAGTCAGCCATGCTGAGACCCAGCCAGTGGGCCAGGACTAGCCTTGGGACCCCCCCACCCCCGCCACACACACACCCAGGACTCTGTAGCCAGTCTCCTTGTGACCTGGTCCCACCCACCAGCAGCTAGCACCCTCTGCACAAGGCAGAGCATGGCAACCAACCAGTATGGGGGCCAGCCACACCTACCAGCACACCCACAGTAGTCAGCCCACCACAACAGAATGACCTACACAACCCACATAGAGGGTACTGCTAAGGCATATAGCACGTGTGACCAGAGGGGGTGTGCTACTGGGCCCATAGGACATCTCTTACAAAAGGCCACTTCTCCAAGATGGGGAAATGGAATAAACCTACCAAATACATAGAAATAAAACCAGTAAATTAGGCAAAATGAGGCAACACAGAAATATGTTCCAAATGAGGGAACAAGATAAAACCCCAGAAGAACTAAGTAAGGTGGAAACAAGCAATCTACCCAATAAAGAGTTCAAGGTAATGATCATAAAGATGCTCAAAGATCTCAGGAGAAGAATGAATGAAAACAGTGAGAAGTTTAACAAGGAGTTAGAAAATATAAAGAAGAACCAGAGATGAAGAATACCTGAAATGAAAAATATATGAGAAGGAATCAATAGTAGATTAGGTGATACAGAGGAACAGATAGATGAGAGAGCTAGAAGACAGAGTAGTAGAAATCACTGAAGCTGGACAGAAAAAAGAAAAAAGAAACAAGGACAGTTTAAGAGATCTCTGGGACAACGCAGAGCATACTAACATTCTCATTACAGGGGTCTCAGAAGGAAAAGAGAGAGAGAAAGGGGCAGAGAACATATCTGAAGACGTACTAGCTGAAAACTTCCCTAACCTAGGAAAGGAAACAGATATCCAGGTCCAGGAAGCACAGAGAGTCCCAAATATGATCAACCCAAAGAGGACCACACCAAGACACACTGTAATTAAAATGGCAAAAATTAAAGATAAAGAGAGAATATTAAAATCAGCAAGGAAAAAGCAACAAGTTACATACAAGGGAACTCCCATAAGGCTATCAGATGACTTTTCAGCAGAAACACTGAAGATCAGAAAGGAGTGGCTTGATATATTTCAAGTGATGAAAGGCAAAAACCTACAACCAAGAATACTCTACCTGGCAAGTCTTTTGTTCAGATTTGAAGGAGAGATCAAAAGTTTTACAAACAAAAGCTAAAAGAGTTCATTAACCAAAACCAGTTGAATAAGAAATGTTAAAGACAACAAATAACAAGTGTTGGTGTGGATTGGAAAAAAGGGAACACTTGTGCACTGTTGGTGAGAATGTAAATTGGTGTAGCCACTATGAAAAACAGTATGGAGATTCCTCAAAAAATTAAAACTAAACCTAACATATAATCCAGCAATTCCACTTCTGGGTATTTATCTGAAGGAAACAGAAACACTAATTTGAAAAGATACATAACTCCTACTTCATGGCAGCACTATTTATAATAGCCAAGATATGAAAGCAACCTAAGTGCTCATCAACCGAGGAATGGATAAAGAAGATGTGGTGTACATACAGAGTGGAATATTACTCAGCTGTAAAAAAGAATGAAATCTTGCCATTTGTGATAAAACAGATGGACCTAGAGGGTATTATGCTAAGTGTAGTAAGTCAGAGAAAGACAAATAGTGTATGATTTCACTTATATGTGGAATCTAAAAAACAAATGAACAAATATACAGAGAACAAACGTGTGATTGCCAGTGGGGAGATGGGCAGGGAAGGAGAGAAACAGGTAAGGGAGATTAAGAGGTAGAAACTTTCAGTCACAAAATAAATAAGTTACAGGTATGAAATGTACAGGTGGAGAATACAGTAAGTATGTAATATCTTTGTATGGTGATCAATGACAACTACACTTATCATGGTGATCATTTTGAAATGTATAGAAATATCAAAACATTACGTTGTGTACCAGGAACTAACATAGTATTGCAGGTCAATTATACTTCAAAAACAAATAAACAAACAAACTCACAGAAGAGATAAGATTTATGGTACAGGGGAGTTGAGTGGGCTGGGGGCAAGGGGATGTAATATGCAACATGATAAAGATGATTAACACTGCTGTATGTTATAGATGAAAGTTGTTAAGAGAGGAAATCCTGAGAGTTCTCATCGCAGGGAAAAATATTTTTTCTATTTCGTTCTTTTTTTTTGGCCACACCATGCAGCCTGTGGGATCTTAGTTCCCCGACCAGGATTGAACCCGGGCCCTCTGCAGTGAAAGCGTGGAGTCCTAACCACTGGACCACCAGGGAATTCCTGTCTATTTCTTTAATGTTGTATCTACATGAGATGGCTGTTCAATAAACCTACTGTGGCAATCATTTCATGATGTATGTAAGTCAAGTCATCATGTTGTATACCTTAAATTCATATTGTGCTGTATGTCAATTATATTTCAGTAAAACTGGAAAAAATACCATTTTTTTCAAAGAAAGAAATAAGAGAACTCAATATGAAATGAGACTAATGAGCCAAAAGTAATAATGTATCAATCTGACTGGATTCTGATTTTTAAAAAACAGCTCTAGAAGGCATTTTTGGATTGGGAATATCTGAATATGGATGAATACTAGATGATTTAAGGGATTAATACTAATTTTCTTACATGTGATGGTAGTTTTATTTTTGAAGAAAAATATTATTTTTAGGAAACACATTCTTTTGGGAAATATATTCTGAAGTATTGAGAGATCAAGTGTCATGATGACTACATCCGTCAAATGGTTCAGAAAAAAAATACAAACACATGGATTACTCTGGCAAATGTTAACATATGTATATCTAGAGGGTGAGTATATGGGTAATTATAGTACTGTTCTTTCAGTTCTTCAATATGTTTTAAAATGTTCATAATAAATTATTTGAAAAAATACATTAACATCCCCACAAAGAAAAGAAAATATACTACATCCACGAATACAATGTGAGCACTTGGTATTAATACCAGATTAGCAAAAAGTTTTTTTACAGTTGGAAAATAAATTTGAGGAAATCTAGAAAGTAAAGCATACAGGAAAAGAGACAGATAATTATCATTCATATATATATGTATATGTGTATTTGTATGTATGTGTGCTTCTGTATATGTGTATGTATGTATATATGTATATACATATACACACACACACATGTATATCTCCAACAGAAGTTTCATAAAACAAATCAGAGAAAACACCTAGAAAGCAACCAGCTAAAAAATAACTCAAGAAAATATCTCAGAACGAAAGAACATGAATTTAAAATTGAAAAGGCTGACGGAGTGCTCAGCACAATGATAAAATCAAATCCTCACCAAGACACATTACCATGAAATTCCAGAATATTAAGGATAAAGAAAAGATCCTACAAGTTTCCAAAGAGAATAAACAAGTCAGATAATAAAAGACCAAGATTTAAATGGTTTCAGATAACACTACTTCTGGAAGCCAAGACAAAAAAAGAGTAAAGTCTTTAAAGTTCTGTGAGAAAAATTTTTCCATACTAGAGTTCTCTATCCTGCTGAGTATAAGCAGTCAAATGTGATTTCAGATATGCCAAGTCTCAAAAAATTTAATTCTCATGCACTATTTTCCAAAAAACTACTGGAGGATGTACCTCCCTAAAATAAGGTAGTAAAATAAGAAAGAGCAAGACATGGTATCCAGGAAATGGAAATCAACTCAAGACAGATGTAAAATGAATCCCCCAGATGACAGTATTATAGATCCCTGGATATAAGCTGTGTATGAGGCACTGATGTCAATCAACTGGTTAGCTGACTTTAAGAAAATAAAAACAATAGGCTACAAGATGTATGTAAACATATTGAGAAGCAATTTAGACAACTGGGCAGATTTGGAGGATGAATGAATGACAGATGTAAAAATCTCAAAACAATGCATAGCAAATATATTTTTATTTACTCTTAGAATTTAAAAAAGGGCTCTTTAAAAAACTGCTATTTATTAAAGCTGTTACACTGTACAAGTAATAGTATTTGCCCAACATAGCAAAAAATGTTAGAAAGTATAGAAAAGTATTTGGGAGAAAATGAAAACCACTTAAAGTTCTACTACTCAGAGAAAATATTCATTCATTCAATAAATAATTATTGAATGCTCTTTACATGCCCTACTCTGTTTTAGAGTCTATGATTCAGCAATGACTAAAATCTGTTTTCATGAAGTTTAAATTCTAGTGAGTAGATGATTAAACATAGACTAGGTCACTGGTAAAAAGAAAAAGTAGGATAAGTAGCACAGAGTGATGGAGAGAAAGCAATGCTATTTTCTATAGAGTGACTAGAGAAGTCCTTTCTGATAAAATGACATTCAAGCAGAAACTTCAAGGAAGTCAGTCAACAAACAGTGCAGGTATCTAGAGGGTTTTGGAATGAAAAGCAACTGGAAAGAATCTGAGAAAAGAACATGCTTGACACTTTGAAGGAACATCCAAGGGGCTAGTGTGGCTAGAGGAATGAAACAGCGAATCAGAGGTAGAATATTAGCATCAGAGAAAATGCAAGTTGCAGATGGGAGGCATAAATAATGTAAGACTTTGCAGGCCACAGTTAGGACTCTAGATTTTACTCTGACAAAGTCACTGGAAGTTCTGTGCAGAGAAATGATTTTAAATGGTTTCTGTAGTTAAAAGCAGCTCTGGCTGCAATGTGGAGACAGATAAGGAAGAAGAGTGAAATTAAAAGGTCAGTTAGGAAGTTGTTTTAATAATCCAGGTGAGAGATGATAGCAGCTTGTTAAGACTTTAGTGTAATTCCCTCTAGTCTTTTCTGGTGTATGTATAATTAACATAATTGGGATTAAAAGATATGCATAGTTAAGTGCCGTACTTACATGAGAAATTAAAATTTTCATATAATTTAAAACTCTCATACAAAGTAGCAATTATGTATCCAACAAATATTTTTCTTGGTTTCTTGTTTGTTTGCCAATTTAAGCATTAAATGATGTCCAGAACGTTTAAATTAAAAAGTTGGGGAAATTATAACCTAAATATTAAGAAATAAAGGAATGTTTTAAAAGATGATAGTATATCTGTACGCTAGAATACTACACAGCTATTAAAAATAATACTTAACGGCTTCCCTGGTGGCGCAGTGGTTGAGAGTCCACCTGCCGATGCAGGGGACACGGGTTCATGCCCCGGTTTGGGAAGATCCCACATGCCACGGAGCAGCTGGTCCCGTGAGCCATGGCCGCTAAGCCTGCATGTCCGGAGCCTATGCTCCGCAACGGGAGAGGCCACAACAGTGAGAGGCCCACGTACCACAAAAAAACAAAAACAAAAACAAAAACCACTTAAAATTACTTTTAAAATACAGAATAATGTTTGTATAATAGAAAGAACAAAAAGCAGAATAAGACTCTATATACCAAATGTTCTTAACTATGTAAAATATATATATCAAAAATACTGGAAGTAAACATTTTTTTATGTGGTAAGATTATGGATATTTTATTTCCTTTTGTATCTGTAGTCTTCAAATTTTCTACAGTGAACTGGAATTAATTTTATAATTAAAAAATACTTCCATATTTTCAAAAATTAAGTAAAGGGGAGCAGAATCTGTGACCCCCAAAGTATGCCACTTTGGCATGAGGATTAATTTGAGCTAAAGGCAATCAAAACTCCAGCAGATTTAAGAAAAGCTATTTTCCTCCCCCTAAACTGCCTAAATTTACACTGGAAAGGGGGGCCTGTACCAGGAAGGGAGCTATTATCAGAGACACTTTTTACCTAAGAAACTTATCTGCATAACAGCACAGCTTTTGTTTTCTAAACATCTCCTCTGCTTCCTGTGAATGGGCCTTCCTCCCCTTTGTATCCCCAGACCCCTACCCTTTCTTTCTCTCTGGATGTTTGGCTGCCTTTTGAGTCTTTACATTTTTATGGGGATCCTGTACGTATGTAATTTTGTTTGTTTTTCTCTTGTTAATGTCTTTTGTCAATCTGATTATTAGATCAGCCCAAGAACCTAGAAAGGTGGAAGGAAAAATTTTCCGGCCCTTCATAGAAACACAGAATTGAAAGACATAGGTTAGGGTCAAATGCCTGATATGGCACTAATCAGCTATTTCTTGGACTAATTTCTCCCTTAAACATCCATTCCCTCACTTTTAAAATGAAGACAATATCATACTCAAAGAATAACTCTGACCATTACACATATCAGTGTACTCAACTCAGTATAGTTCTTAACATATTAAATGCTTGATAAATATGTTTAAACAAAAATGAAAATTTGACAGTCTGAGAATTCATATTTCAAGTAAAATGCAAAATCTCACTGTTAGGGAACCACTGACTGAAACTGCCCATCCTTGCCAGGCAGGATAATAACTGCTTGCATGAATTATCTCACAACAGGAGGTCCCGATAAGGAACACAGAATTGATAAGCTACCTACCACCAGCTGGAAGAATTCTGGAGGGGCCAAAAGGAGGGAGGAGATGCCAGCCCATAATATGTCCTGCCAACTTCCCAGAAACCCTCATGCTGGAAACCATCCTGACTAAGAGATGCACACACTGCCAGGAAGGGCCTTGAATCGGACCAAATATGGGCACAAGTGAGGTGATTGGCTAGAGACAACCCAGAAAGCTAACCCCATTACCATAAAACCTGAGACTGTGAGCCACATGGCAGAGCAGTTCTTACCCCGCTGTTCGCTGCTCTCCATCTGGGCGCCCCTTCCCAATAAAGTCTTTTGCTTTGTCAGTACATGTGTCTCCTCGGACAATTCATTTCCGAGTCTTAGACAAGAGCCCACTCTCACACCCTGGAAGGGGTGCCCTTCCAGTAATACCATCATGAAGACCTGATTTAAAATGAGTGAAAAATGTTATTTGCTCTTTTACTCTGCTCACTCTTGTCTGCAAACCAATTCAAACTGGAGAAAAATATATCACTCTAAAATTAATGTAAAAGGTAAACCAAATTGTCACCTTCCTTCCTTGAGACATCTGCTTGCCTAAAGTCCTTCCCAATACTGGAAAGAAATTTTCAACTTTTGCTGTAAAAATCTATATTCCTAAAGCTGAATGTAAATGTCAGAGAGGAATTCTCAAGTCCCCTCTTGTTCAAACACATGCTAAATGAGTGATTAAAGCACAGCTTCCCACTGCTGATGAGAACTTAGAAATCCATATGTTGTTCTGACTCAATTTAATAGATGATTATCAACTGACTATAGATTGGAATAGGAAGCACTTTTTAACACAATAAATATCCAAAATCTCAATACTGGCCAAAGATTCAAGGTAATCCTGTAGACTATAAACCTTGAAGACAAAGGATAAAAATTTCCTTTCACTAGAGGAATCTAAAACTACCTTAACAGCTACAGATTTTTTTCCCAAATGGATGAGGTTAGACTTTGATGAGTGTGGCAGGTAGGGGGATTGTGAATATCAGTCTTGTCCTAGGTACCTACTTCTAGCGATAGCCTTTATTCTGTCAGCCCTGGACTGAGGTAAACTCCCTCATTTTCACATTTTTAAAATAAAATAATAAACAATATTTAAAGTTCAAATTATTTCTCTAAGCAGCTTCATATGAATGGAAACATGGTATACTGTGTTTGGCAACTAAAATATCGACTTCTTAGGGAAAAAAAAAACTGTCCTGGGCTTCCCTGGTGGCGCAGTGGTTGAGAACCTGCCTGCCAATGCAGGGGACACGGGTTCGAGCCCTGGTCTGGGAAGATCCCACATGCCGCAGAGCAACTGGGCCCGTGAGCCACAACTACTGAGCCTGCGCGTCTGGAGCCTGTGCTCCGCAACAAGAGAGGCTGCGAAAGTGAGAGGCCCGCGCACCACGATGAAGAGTGGCCCCCGCTCGCCACAACTAGAGAAAGCCCTCGGACAGAAACGAAGACCCAACGCATCCAAAAATAAATAAATAAAATTTAAAAAAAAAAAAAACAAAAACTGTCCTTACTTTCAAAAGACTAAAATTCTAGATTTTGAGAACAAATAAATTATGAAATAGTTGTAGTACCCAATGTATCTTATTCTTATCAAAGACTATATCAAGTTTTCTTTTAGGTGGAAACTTCAGTCCTGTATTTAAGTATTTATTTGTAAATCTTACTTATTGGTGACAGAGTTTTAGAATCAGAGAGGCCTATTTAACCCCGTCCTTCTCTTTTGGATAGAAAAGTGACAGAGATACATAAATATATACCCTTTTAGTAGCAATAAATTAAAATAACTATATAGTGCTTTGATATATATGATCTTGTTCCATCGAATAATCCCGTCATATGATAACAGTATTCTTTTCCCCATTTTTCAAGTGAGAAACTAAGGATCAAAGGGGATAAATGATTTTTCTACAGTCACTGAACTAGTAAGTACCAGAACCATTGTTTGAACACAGGCCTTATCACTCTAGATCCAGTGTTATTTATAGTACACAAAATCATCCTTCTTTGCCATATTTTCTTTTAATGTAGGTTCTCTTAAGGTAAATGTGAGGATTAAGGACTGAAATTCACTACAGTCAGTTACAGCACAAAGATTTAGAAAACCATTCCTTCTTTTCAAATATCTTATCCCAAAAGTGACTTTAAAGAACAGGTTCTGCCTTCAACATGGCCAAAATGACTCCCCAGGAAACTGTGTTTACATTTCACATTAAGGAATCCAGTTAGGTGATCTTTTCCCATGCTGTGTTAACAGCTTTAACACATTCAGAGTTAACTAAAAGAAACAAATAATTTGTCTTTATAACAAAGTATAAATGGGACCATAATTCTGTAAGCAACTCTGTAGAAGAGAAGTGAACCAAGAGTACAGAGATTTGCAGGGACAAACCTTGGATTAGTCATTTAAACATTTTGTGCTTCATCTGAAAAACAGAGTAATACAATATTCCTGCAAGGATTACATAAAAATGTATGTGATGGCAATTTGTAAGCCATCAAGCATTATCCATAAATGTGAGGCAATGGAGTTACTGATTTGCTCATTGTATTTCCTAATGTAAATACTAATCACAATTCAAGCAACATGAATAGTTAAAACTTACTTTAAGCTATAGAAGTGTTACTGAAAGTTGTACATAAATCAAAGAAAACAAGTTTTGAATAATCTTCTAAATAATCACTCTCACTCAATACTTGTAAATTAAAAGTTTTACATAAAGAATGACTATAATATACAAAGTTTACTTTCCAAAAGTCATATATATATTCAGTCTTGCTGCCGTATCATCTGAAGTATCTTTATAGGCAATGTATCATCCCCCTTTCCAATACAGAATGCTCTAACAATTTAACTTAATGTTTACATATAAAAGACATTCAAATATTTACTGATTCTAACAGTGATGATGTTGGCTACCGATTTTTAAAGAACTAAAATACAATGAATAAAATATACTTAAAACAAACTACAATGAAAAAAATTTAATCTTCCTTAAATGATTAAAAAATTGCTTCAAGATCTTGTCTTGCTCTAAGAATCCTCATCATGAATGTAAATTATTGTGTACTATTTTAGCAATAATTCAGCTATCTAAGCATAGTGGTAAGGAATTTATTTTAAAATGTGTTTGGCACAAGTTAAATACATGCAATCATATTATTTTCCATATTGTTCATACTATTTTGGATTAATTTTATCAACCTATAATCTACTACCATAATTAAAATTAAACCTAATAACATATTCAGTATTTAAAGTTTTTATATCTTTCAAGGAAAACTATTTAGTTAAATATATAGTTATATTAAGTTTTAGCTATCTTGCTCAATTTTTACTCCTTGATCTTACATTTATAAATGCTTCCTCTATAGTTCACGCTTCTAATTTTTCTTATACTAAAATCCTCAAGAAACCTATTTTAAAATATCTTCTACTATCTATCCTGTTAAATCCATAGTATTTCCTTCCTTCCTCATCTCCCAATGGTTGGTTTCTATCTCTTTAGTTTACCTCATTAGCTCCTTAAGAGATCACTAATAATCATTTTTATTTGATGCATTTGAAAAATGAAAGGGAAGGAAAATATATATGCTGCCAAGTTGTGCAGTAAAAATTGATAACATTCCTAATACTAATCTATATTGGTTAAACTCAAAATTTTTTGATTCATGAAAAAAATAGAAAGCAAAAGTTGAACACTGAAGTATGGATTTTTTAAGGCTGACCAAAAAAGGATAATTCTGAGACTTATTTACTTATAGTGTTTATGTCCTACACAAGTTTACTTTAACAGCATATTTAATTTTTTTTTTTTTTTTTTTTTTGCGGTACGCGGGCCTCTCACTGTTGTGGCCTCTCCCATTGCGGAGCACAGGCTCCGGACGCGCAGGCTCAGCGGCCATGGCTCACGGGCCCAGCCGCTCTGCGGCATGTGGGATCTTCCCGGACCGGGGCACGAACCTGTGTCCCCTGCATCGGCAGGCAGACTCTCAACCACTGCACCACCAGGGAAGCCCCTAACAGCATATTTATAAGCACTCATACAATCCTTTTAATACTGACAGTACATACCAGTTGACATACTGAATCCAAAGCTTTAAAGAAAAAAATAAAGAAATGCTTTATGAGAAATTTCTAATTATGCAATAAGTGTAGAAAATATTTTACATGTTGCATTTAAAAAAAAGACTTTAAATTAGAAAAGCAGAAATTACCAAGAATTTCCTGGTGATTTTCTGAATTCTTCATTTGTAACTGTACCAAATTTCTTAATTCTCATATTAAGCCTCTGAAAATGTATGAATAAAATATTTTATAAATTTAAGAAACTGTAGCATTGGAAATAAAAGATAACTAAAGAAGACAACATATCTAGTAATTTTTCTACGAAAAATAACATATCTAGTTATTTTTCTCAGGAAAAAACAAAAAATAAGATAATTAAGAACAATATTTAGAGCATCTGGTATCTATATAACTTATACACAATAAGCAGTTAATAAAGATAGATGAAATTTTAACATATGAAGATGAATACAATCTCCTAGGCTTCAAAGAATCATAAAGTTGGAAATTTTGCCCTACCAGATATTAAAATTTATTATATGGCAATAATTATAAAAGTATGGTTCTGATAACAAAATAGACAGACTCATCAATATTAATAACAAAAATAAATAACAATAATAACTCATTTATTGGGTATATACTGTGGGTCAATCATTGTGTTAAATGATACATGTTTTATTCATATTTGCATTTTATTTTAGGACTTATATTTAGTTCTTACAATAAATTTATAAGTATTATCTGCATTTTACAGATGAGAAAAGTGCAGAGGTTAAGCAACTGTCAAGCACACAGAGCCAATATACTTGAGTATATATAATTGTATATAATAATTTAGCATATGATAAAGGCAGCATTTCAGTTAAATGATGATTTACCTGAGTTATTTATTAAGTTAACGGGCTAATATTTTAGAAAAAAAAGGTAGATACCCATGTCACTTCTAATACCAAATTAATTTTCATATGAATTAAAGATTTTTATTAAAAAGTACTAGAAGAAAATATAAATTTATATAATTTTGAACTGTGATTATTTTCTCTGAGAATACTGAGAATAAAAACCTAAGAGAAACTTCTAATACATTTGGTTACAAAGAACCCCAAAACATCTACGTGGCAAAATATGCCATCACCAAGTTAAATACACAAAATGAACCAGCAATATTGTTTCCAATATATAGAACAAAGTCTATTCTCTCCAGTATAGGTGTTCTTACAAATAATTAAACTACTGGCACTCTCAATAGAAAAAAAAAAAATGGTAGAGAACTGAACAGGGCATTACAAGAGAAGAAACAGAACGACCAATTAACGTGTGAAAATATTTTTATATTCAGTAGTAATCAATGAAATGCACACTAAAATAATAGGGAGGTATTTTACTTGCCTGATGAGCAAAGATGGCTGGTGTTGGCAACAGTATGGTAAAATCTCCACTCACAATTATTGCTGATGTGGGAGTTAACTGATACCATCTTTTAGGGGGATAAGTGTGTGATGCATAAAATATCTTTTTTAAAGTCATATTCTTAGATCCAAAATCTCATATCTTATGAATTTAGCCTAAGCAAATAAACAAATAGGCATACATTTTTGTAAAAATATGTCTGTGGGCTGCATTATTTAAAATGGGGAGAAATACTTGGAAGCAAACTAAACTGCAACAATTCAATACCGTTTAAATAAGTTCTAGCAAATCTGTATGTATAAGAATGTACTATGCTATGAATAAAATAGTGATTCAAATCTCTATTTACTGACATAAAAATGGGTTCAAGATCATTGATAAGAAAAGCAAGATATAGACCAACATGTTTAATACTATCCTAATTTCATGAATACTGTACATGTTCACAGAAAAAAATCTAAAAGGACAGAAATTGAGTCTGGGTGGGAATATAGATAATTTTTTCCTTTTTTTAACAAAATTTCCTACCTTTTCTAAAATAAATGATAGCACTGACACAATTCATAAAGTAATTTAAAAAAGTCAACAGGAGGTAAAAAGAGAAAGAATATAGACAATTTTTTAGGATAGCAAGTTATAAAGAGAGAAGGAAGGTAATAACGAAAGGTGTAATATACAAAGAAAACAGAGAGACAGCAGACTCATAGATAACAGGGATGAGAAAGGGCAACAGCCAAACAAAGGAAAAGACACGTAGTTTGGGTCGTAGAAGTAAGATTTCAAAATTATTATAGAAACAGGTTTGAATCTATGGTCAAAGATCTTGACTATGGATCAAAAAAGAGTGGAGGTTGAAAAACATTTTTATCCCATTTCTGATAATACAGTCACCAATTACCTCAATGAAAATAATAATGTGGTGACTCAGGAAACATGAGTTAATATTTTTTCCAAGAGTCTATACAAAGAACAGAAAACAAAATGATTAAGCTGACAATACATGAACGTACTTTGTATACAACTGCTCATATTTACAGCAATGACATTACTAACCTACAAAAACTGAGTCCTTGAAGTTAGCCCAGAATGAGAACTGCTTATGAAAAATACTTGAGGCAATATAAGAAACTTTTTAGATATGCTTAGAATAAGAAGGTGAACAAAAAAGGCCTATTTGTTTCTAATGATACATAACTCTGAGGAAGTTGACAGAGACAAAATACCACAGATCAGCTTCTGCTTTGCTTCTCTTTTCTTGTTATATAAAAAAATTCAAATTGGTAAAGGTAGAACAAATATGCAAAGCTGATACTGCAGATAGTATGTAGATACATTACAGAATTCTTTAAATTCTTCGAATTAACAGTTGCCAAGTAAAGCCCAATCACCCTGACATGAAATATAAGTGGTATTGAAACAATGGCAGCTCAGCCTGATCCTTACACCTCCAGAAGCAGGGTTTTATATATGATAAGCCCAGTTCTCTACAAAGAAAAATGAATAAATGGTATCATCTAGAACCACTGTAGGTTTCATGTTCATGGGTACTTGGGCACAATGCATTGCCTAATTGAGAAGAATAACTAAATCTTGGGACCCTACATGACTGAGGTCTAAAGAGAAATCTCCATTTCTCACAGCTAGGGCTAGTTAAAAGTACTGTAAAGAAGCTGGACAGTCATGAAGAAAAATGAGAAAAAAAAAAAAGCTAAAATCTGTTCTTCCTCTGCTAGTAGTTAAAATGTTTCCCCCAAAGTAAAGGCACTATATGACATACAGCACTCCACAATTAAACATAGCTAGGGTATGTACCTGACCTTGGAGAGAAAGTCGTCCTCAATACTCCATTCCTGTAATCACTTCCTATTTTATCTCCTCCTACTCTGTTGAATCCCATCTCTATCTTAGTCTATTAATGATTCTCTCTTGTAGACAGTATATATACAGGTCTTGTTTTTGTATCCATTCAGCTCGTCTGTGTCTCTTGGTTGGAGCATTTAATCCATTTACATTTAAGGTAATTATTATTTTTTAAGATTTTATTTTATTTGGTTGCACCAGTCTTAGTTGCAGCAGGCTGGCTCCTTAGTTGCAGCAGGTGGGCTCCTTAGTGTGGCATGCAAACTCTTAGTTGTGGCATGCATGTAGGATCTAGTTTGACCAGGTATTGAACCCAGCCCCCTGCGTTGGGAGCATGGAGTCTTAACTGCTGTGCCATCAGGGAAGTCCCTAAGCTAATTATTGATATGTATGTCCCTACTGTCATTTTCTTAATTGTTTTAGGTTTGTTTATGTAGGTCTTTTTCTCCTCTTGCGTTTCCCGCCTAGAGAAGTCCCTTTAGCATTTGTTGTAAAGCTGGTTTGATGGTGCTGAATTCTCTTAGCTTTTGTTTGTCTGTAAAACTTTTGACTTCTCTGTCAAATCTGAATGAGATCCTTGCTGGGTAATCTTGGTTGTAGGTTTTTCCCTTTCATCACTTTAAATATATCTTGCCACTCCCTTCTGGCCTGCAGAGTTTCTGCTGAAAAATCAGCTGATAACCTTATGGGGGTCCTCTTGTATGTTACTTGTTGCTTTTCCCTTGCTGGCGTACGGGAGGTGCTATTGAGTGAACAGGCAAGAAGTTACCGACTGGAGGAGGGAGAGGAGGTGGGAGATGATAGAGCTGAAGGATCATCAGCAATAGGAGATGGAAGGCAAGCTGCAATTTCTCTCATGCCTGACACTGATGAAACACACATCCGCATCTTTGAAAGTTCGCAACTTGAAGGTTTGTACGAAGGGGACTTACTATACAGGAAAAAGCAGTAAAAAACAAACACGTGGAGGCTAAACAATATGTTACTAAGCAATCAATGGATCACTGAAGAAATCAAAGAGGAAATAAAAAATACCTAAAAACAAATGACAACAAAAACACAACAATCCAAAAACCTATGGGATGCGGCAAAAGCAGTTCTAAGAGGGAAGTTTATAGCAATACAATCCTACCTCAAGAAACAAGAAAAATCTCAAATAAAGAACCTATCCTTACACCTAAAGCAACTAGAGAAAGAAGCACAAACAAAACCCAAAGTTAGTAGGAGGGAAGAAATAATAAAGATCAGAGCAGAAATAAATGAAATAGAAATGAAGAAAACAATAGCAAAGATCAATGAAACTGAAAGCTATTTCTTTGAGAAGATAAACAAAATTGATAAACCTTTACTAGACTCATCAAGAGAAAGTGGGAGAGGACTCAAATCAATAAAATCAGAATGAAAAAGGAGAAGTTACAACAGACACCACAGAAATACAAAGGATGATAAGAGATCAAGCAACTATATGTCAATAACATGGACAACCTATGGGCTTCCCTAGTGGTGCAGTGGTTAACAATCCACCTGCCAATGCAGGGGACACGGTTCAAGCCCTGGTCCAAGAAGATCCCACATGCTGCGGAGCAACAAAGCCCATGTGCCACAACTACTGAAGTCTGTGCGCCTAGAGCCTGTGCTGTGCAACATGAGAAGCCACTGCAATGAGAAGCCCACACACTGCAACGAAGAGCAGCCCCCACTCACCGCAACTAGAGAAAGCCCGCATACAGCAATGAAGACCCAACGCAGCCAAAAATTTAAAATATTAAAAAAAAAAAAAAAAGGACAACCTAGAAGAAATAGACAAATTCTTGGAAAGATACAGCCTTCCAAGACTGAACCAGGAAGAAACAGAAAGTATGAACAGACCAATCACAAGTACAGAAATTGAAATTGTGATTAAAAATCTTCCAACAATGTGCATAAGAGATGTCCTTGCCCCTGGGTAATAGGACACATGTTCAGAGCAGCACTGCCATGGACTGAATGTCTGTGTCCCCCTAAATTAGGTTAAATTAGGTTAGGTTGAATCCTAACCCCCAATCTGATGGTGTTAGGCAGTGAGGCCTCTGGGAGGTGATCAGGTCATGAGGGTGGAGCCCTCATGAATGGGATTAGTGCCCTAATAAAAGGGACCCCAAAGAGCTTCCTCACCTCACACCATGTGAGGACACAGCAAGAAGACAGCCGTCTATGAACCAGGAAGCAGGCTCTACCCAGACACCAAATCTGCTAGTGCCTTGTGTTAAGTTCTAGTATTCATGGACTTCCAGCTTCCAGAACTATTAGCAATAAATTTCTCTATGCCACCCAGTCTGTGGTAGTCTGTGATAGGCAGCCCGAGTGGACTAAAAAACCAGTGCCACTCACCAGAGCATACCCCTGACAGCAACCCAATGCCAAGCATAGGAACCCAGGTGAATAAACTGTAGAATGTACTCTACAGTTCCATCATACTCCATGGAATATGATGATGCAGCCAAGAGAATGAGCAAATGAAAAATATGGATGGGTCTTCACAGTAGAATATGGAGTTTAAAAATGTACCAGAAATAATATTAAGTAAAAAAATAAAAAATAAGTCCCCAAACACTGTATACAGTATGATACCCTTTGAATACAGTTAAATGCAAATAAAATAAAGATACATTATGGGAATTTGAATAGATACAATAAAACTACACAACATGGAAAGCAAGGTAATATTGAGTATAAGCTTGGAGATGCTATGGTGGGAAGGATTATAACAATTGGTAATTATTGTTAAGGACTTAGCTGTGTTGTGAGTGGTGATTGACAGGTGCTTATTTTGTTGTTAAAAATAACGAACTGAACCAAGTAAATAAAAGCATGCTAAAGCTGGAAAGAAAACGTTTTCCAACAAACAAAAGTCCAGGGACAGATGGCTTCACAGGCTAATTCTATAAAACATTTAAAGAAGAGTTAACACCTACCCTTCTGAAACTCTTCCAAAAAACTGCAGAGGAAGGCACACTCCCAAGCTCATTCTACAAGGCCTCTATCACCAATACCAAAACCAGAAAAAGAAATCACAGAAAAAGAAAATTACAGGCCAATATCACTGATGAACATAGATGCGAAAATCTTCAACAAAATTCTAGCAAACTGAATCCAACAATACATTAAAAGGATCACACGCCCTGATCAAGTGGCATTTATCCCAGGGTTGCAAATATTCTTCAACACACACAAATCAATCAATGTAATATACCACATTAACAGACTGAAGAATAAAAACCATATAATCATCTCAGTAGATGCAGAAAAAACTTTTGGCAAAGTTCAACACCCATTTATGATTAAAAAAACTCTCCAGAAAGTGGGCATAGAGGGAACCTACCTCAACATTTTAAAGGTCATTTATGACAAGCCTACAGCTACCATCATACTCAGTGGCGAAAAGCTGAAAGCATTTCCTCTAAGATCAGAAACAAGACAAGGACGTCCACTTTTGCCATTTTTATTCAACAGAGTTTTGGAAGTCCTAGCCACAACTATCAGAGAAGAAAAAGAAATAAAAGGAATCCAAACTGGAAAAGAAGTAAAACTGTCATTGTTTGCACATGACATGATACTATACATAGAGAATCCTAAGGATGCCACCAGAAAACTACTAGAGCTAATCAATGAATCTGGTAAACTTGCAGGATATAAAATTAAGGCACAGAAATCTCTTGCATTCCTATACACTAACAATGAAAGATCAGAAAGAGAAATTACAGAAAAAATCCCATTTACCATCACAATAAAAAGAATAAAATACCTAGGAATAAACCTACCTAAGGAGGCAAAAGACATGTATTCAGAAAACTATAATACACTGATGAAAGAAATCAAAGATGACACAAACAGACGGAGAGATGTACCATGTTCCTGGACTGGAAGAATCAATATTGTGAAAATGACTATACTACCCAAAGCAATCTACAGATTCAGTGCAATCACTATCAAATTACCAAGGGCATTTTTCACATAACTAGAACAAAAATTTTATTCTTTGTATGGAAACACAAAAGACCCTGAATAGCAAGAGCAATCTTGAGAAAGAAGAACGGAGCTGGAGGAATCAGGCTCCCTGACTTCAGACTACCCTACAAAGCTACAGTAATCAAGACAATATGGTACTGGCACAAAAAGAGAAATATGAATCCATGGAACAGGATAGAAAGTCCAGAGATAAACCCACGGCCCATGGCCACCTAATCTATGATAAAGGAGGCAAGAATATACAATGGAGAAAAGACAGTCTCTTCAGTGAAAAAAGTTGCAGGAAAAAATCTATGTTTATAATTTTCATAAAGTTTAAAAACAGTATGTGTGTACATGTATTATATATAATTAGGGATACAAACCTATGTGACAAAAATATAAAAATATGGACAGGAAGAATACATATCACCTTTAGGATAGCTTTTGTGAGAGAGGGAGGGGAATAGGGTGGGAGAGGAGGAGTTTAGCCGGAAATATATCTTCCTTTTTAAAAAGATTTACAGCAAAGTTTCAAGTAACTTGGGAATTTTGTTAAAATGCAGATTCTGATTCAATAGGATTGAGGGTAGGGGTGGTATTGAGATTCTGTATTTCTAATAAGCTACCAGGTAGGTAATGCTAAAGAAAATATGGCTAACTTTATTAAACCTATGTGATGAGCACAAAAGAATCTATTATTTTTTACATGTGAGAAATAATTCATTAACAAATATAAAGTTCAGGAGAATTTCTAGCAACCTCCATAAGGTGCCACCAAAGAGTAGTAAATAATCCCTCTTTTAACTGTACATACAGTTTAAGGCTGCTCTCCTTTTGTGAAACATAAATAATATTTAGAAATATACAAACACATAAAAATAAGGAAAGCATTTGGGATTCTAAGAAAAAAGTCAGAATTGTAGCTTAAATTCTTATAAAACTAGTTTATAGTGAATTATTAATAAAAATTTTACTGTTTTGTCATTTAGTCCCTGAAAGTTGACAAATTTCTCAGTTAATTTAATCCTAACCTCTTCATCTGTCATTGATGAGATACTCCTGAAGGAGACTTTTTGAGGTGTTCTTAAACTATTAAAAACAGAAAAAAAGAATATAATAGCATTAATTCAGATTAATATTTAGAGGAACATAAATAAACGACCCCACACACAAAAAGAGCAAACTCTGCTTCATGAATGGATATTAGCAAGTTTACATTAATTATACAATCGCTAAGCATAGAATATAATAAGGTCTATAAAGGCCAGGACTTTGGTGTGATTTGTTTTCTGCTATTGTGTCAGCATCTAGAATGCTCCTGGTATATAAAAGCTCTCAACAAATACCTGTCAAATGAATAAGTAAAATTTCATTTAGTGACTTCAATATACCAGGATGTTATAAGACATATAAAGATAAAAACAAAAGATGGCCTTACCCTTCAGGGTGTCAAAATCTAGCAAGGAACATAGACACATAGACTTAATACATCATACATTACAATATTATATGTGTAATATATAATACTATTTAGAAATCTATTTATATAGTTTTATATAGTAGAAAGAAGTATGGTCATGGGAAAATGAAGGAAAGAGTATTCAGAGAGAGGATCTACATATAAAAAAGTATATAATGTGAAAAATAAATGAGACAGCATGGATGGTAAAAGTATATACAGCTGCTATGAAAACACATTAAGGAGTGAGTGTTCAATTTGCTCAGGGAGATCAAAAATTAATTCTCAAGAATTAACATCAATTCTGAGTCTTGAAGGATAAGTAAAAGTTTGATAGGTGGCCTTGGATTGACGTGGGGTAGAGCAGGAATTAGGTAGCAGGAAATTGGAGACATATTCTGAAGAGAGGAATATATAGAGAATCAGGAAAAACAGGTTTATTCTGGAAAGCTTCAAGTAATTTAGCACTTCAAAGTTCAGGGTAGAGAAAAAATGATTGGAAATGAGGCTGAAAAGAGATACAGAGGCCAGACTATGAAGTATTTGATATATCATGCTAAGAAATTTGACTTGTAACTGATTATAATCAAGAGAGTGATTTGATTAGATTTCTGTTTGAGAAAGATTCTTTGGTAGCAACATGAAATATGGACAAAAAGTGGCTAGGACTAGAAGAAAAGAGACTAGAAGTTTTTAAAAATGGTTGAGGCCAAAAGTAATTAGAGCTTGAACTAGGGCAGTGGCCTTGGAGGCTGAGAAGACAAAAGAGACTCAGGAGATTTTAGGAAGTAGAACTGACAAGATCATCAGGGAGGTGTTAAAATGGCTCTCATATCCCTGACGTGGGAGATTGCCTGGAATGTGTAATAGTGATTACATGTACACACATGCACGTGTTTGTGGAGATGCCTTTTTAAAAGCAGTCCTCATTTTAATTTCAAGCTGTACTTACAATTCAGGCAACACCTAGTTCTCTGAGTTAATTTATATGTATGTGTGTGTGTGTGTGTGTGTGTGTGTATATATATTTATATATATAGATAGATAGATAGATACACATATATATATGGTTTAGAATAGAATCTAGCAAATAGTAAGTTTTAAATGAATATTAGCTATTTTATTATTACCCTGAACCATCAAAGAGCTTTAGTCCCTATTCTAACTTTTCTATTTTATTCAATTCTGAGTTCTAAAGAGGATATGGTAAAATCTCTGGGAAACATATAACTTTCAAATTCTTCAACACTGTCAGCCACTTAAAGCTTTTGTTGAAATAAAGATGATCTGTTTACTCAAAACAAGAAGCTGGAATAGGAGCTTTCATTAATTACTTATATGCCCCAGGAAATATATAAAATTTACCCACCCCAAGTAGGTATTACAATAACAAGAGTTTCGGATCTACCTTAAAAAGATACTTTGTGTCATTGAGAGTTGATGTAATCTGTTTCTAAAGTGGAGTTGTGAGTGAGAGAAGAATTTGAGAAGAAAAGGATAAAGAAATGTAATAAATTTCCAGAGTTGCTTGAGTTGGACCTTCAAAATGTTCTCAGTATTTTCTTTGAAGAACTATAAATAATCAGACCAAAAATATCCATAATCTAAAACAAACTTCAAAGAAAATATAAATTATTTTTAACTATGCAGGGGCTCTCTTTCATTAGCTTAATAAAAAGTTAACTATAAATTCATAGTATTGTTGTCAGTATCTAATTATTAAGATGGCATCTGAATAAGATACTGTTATGATGAGTAACTTACCAAAAATGATATACATCTGTTATACTTAGGTGCACAGACTGAGCATTTTTAAAATGCTTTATTTTTTTTAAACTGTAAAATTTCCTTCAAAAATAGATGAAAACATAAGGGATGGGCACTAATAATTGCTGAGTATCTACTATGTGGTAGGCATTGTACTAGATGCTTTACATTTCCTCTCACTTAATCTTTACAAATCTCTGCAAAGTAAATATTATCTCTATACAACACAGAGGAAGCACATAGAAGTTAGTCTATAGTAACATAGCTAGTAATGAACAGAGCTGAAATTCAATCCTGAAGCTGTCCAACTCCAAGGCCCACAGCCTTACATTATACTGTATTATTGATTCATAAATACAGAACATATGTGCATTATATTTGAATAAAAGTTATAAATTTAAAAGCAATTTATATATTTATTTCACTGACATATCATGTACTTCTTTTGAACTACTATCTTCACTTATAGTTTCTGTTTCTTCTTCCTTTAAGGAAAAGAAAAATGTAGTATTAGGGCAGTCTTAAAATGTATATAAGAGTAGGTAGTTTCCCCAAAAAACGTATATCCCTAAACTGCCTGAAATTCAGTCAATCAGAGATTAATTCAGGGAAACTAATTCCTTTTAAAATCCAAATATCCAAGTCACTCACATTATAGTTTTTCCCCCTTCATGCATCTTTATATCATTCACATTGATATAAATACTTTTTCAATCTAATTCCTTTTCCTTTAACACTTAGCCAGGATCAACCAAATTAAGGGAAAAGGAAGTATACTTGGTGGTTGGGAAAGAGAGAAAAAACAAGAGGTTATCTGGAAATATTTAGGCCCGTGTGGAATGCGGGAGAAAGTACAGGAACAGCAGTAAGTATAAGGAACATACAAGATCTACAAAGAAGGATAACAAAATATGCATTTTCCCCCAGGCTACACATCAGAATATTTGCTGCTATGAAAATCAAGATAAAATTAAATAAATTTAAAGCATCTTTTTGTCCATGTGCACCATAAACTCAACATTCTTGTTAAGTATGGTTTTGTCATCCTCCAAAGTCACTAACATATTTTACTGGAAATATTAGGACTAGAAAATGGAAAATAAAAATATATGCTTTAAAATTTTACTTTGATTGAGTTTAAGTTTAGAAATAATATATTTTTACACCTCAAGAATGTCAAATTCTTCTTCAAGTTCTTCTAAAGAAACTTCTTCTTCTATGTTGAATGAACATAATGAACACGAGATGACTAAGACATTTATCCATAACAAAAATGGAAATTTACGTTTGACTTTTTTTCAACTGACCTCCCCATCTCTATTCTTACTCATTTCAATTCATTTTCAACACAATTTTAAACTAATATTCCTAAAGTTCAGTTCTGATTATTTTATCTTCCTGCTCAAAAGCTTTTAGCTGCTCTTACCAAAGTTGAAAATCTTTAGCCTTATATTCAGGGCCCCTCAAAGTCTGTTTCCAAATGAACTTTTAATTTTATTTCCCACGACTCTCCTTTGGATGGGGAGTAAGACTAGTATTGCTTTGTCAATATCAGCAGATTTGAAATTGAAGGGAAAGAGCGCTAAATAAAATGCCATCATTCAAATTTACAGAAGACTGTAGATGGCCTTCTAGGTTAGGCACAACTTTAGGTGATGTAGATAAACAGGTAAAACTAAACCCAAGAAAGTCACGATACTTAGTGACTTTAATGCTAAGTATACCAAGCATTGAATATACACAAGTGGTAGGGTACAGGAGTTATGTCATTGCTCCCGGGGAAAAGAAAGAGGAGATTTTGGCCAGCTGAAGGATGTCCAGACAGTGGGAATAATTATTAGTGCATTGTCCCATAAAGTATGAGTGATGAGGAGAAAACGAGAGAAGAACTTTTGTGGTGATCAAACAACAGAGTTTCCCCCAACTCTAGGGCTTCTTCCTTTTGACTCTGGCTGTAGCTCTCCATTCAGATTAGTTTCATTTTGTCTTTTCTGTATTCTTCCACATTCTCTTTCCTTTACTATTTAGAATTTTTTTTCTACGTTAATGGTTTTGATCTCATTCTATTTGTTCTTTAACTGTAACCCACTGAAAATCCTTTTTGGAAATAAATGGTGTTCAAGTCCACCTTTTCTTTCCTCTTGCAGAGACTTATTTTTCTCCTCATAAGTGTTGTTGTCTTAGTTGACTGAAATTCAGTACTGAGATTTTTTTTTTATTTTTATTTTTTTTTTTTATTCCTTGGCCGTGCCGCATGGCTTGTGGGATCTCAGTTCCCGACCAGGAATTGAACCCGGGCCCTCACTGGTGAGGTCCTAACCACTGGACCACTAGGGAATTCCTAGTACTGAGATTTTTAATATTAATTTTAATGTTTAGTATTCAGTATTTTACATTTGAGTCTAAATTTTCTAAATTTCAATTGGTTCTTTTGATTAAGAAAGTTTTTAAATGTGGGTTTAAAATTTTAAAAAATATAAATCACATTATAGGGAAAGCATAAACCTTTCTGACATCTGAAATAAAATATTATGAAAGAGAGGCAATTTAAGGAGAGATGCCAAAATCCTTTCACATTAGGAAAAGGAGACTAATTTAGGCATAAGAAACAATTTAGGAGGAAAACTAAAAGTAGAAGAAGAATTATACAAATAAAATTTAATTGGTATGGTTAGTAGAAGAAGGAGAACATATGAAGTGATATGAAAAGAAATGGATCTAAAATTGATGCAGGAGCCTCAAGTACCATTGAAACACTGAGCTTTGGTTCTTGGTTCTAATTCAAAAAAGAAGATTTTATTTGGGGATGCCCAAAAGATGTGGATGTCAATTCTACCTGTAGATGATATAAGCAAAATAGTAAAAAAAAAAAAAAAGCTATGAATATTCATTCTAAGGGGCACTATGATGTTCAGAGAGATTACACTGAATGTTTGTTCATAAATGTATTACAATGTGGAAAAAATTATTTTTATCTACCCTTAAGCTGGTGCAAAGTTCATCCATCTTTCAAAGATTCTCAGTATAAGTATCCGATGTTAGAAGTGTTTATTCTGTTTTAATAAGACATGAGTGGTCATACTAACTTTTATTTTTAAAAGCATCTAAAGTCATTTTTGCTCTATTTCCTAATGTATAAAGGATACATTTATATGGAAAACAGGTTCATTTTCTGAGAGAGCTACTTTTATTGCACCATCACTCTTCCACCAGTGCTCCTTCTACATAATGTAGTCTTCCCTAGTGGTACTATAATTTATGCACAGACTCAAATTGAGCCGGCTGTAATGCCTAAGATGCACTGATCATCTATCTGTCTATCTACATACATAATTAGGCATTAAGTTCAGTTGAGTCTATTTCCATTTCTTTTTTCCTCCTTTTAATTTCCAAGGTCATTGCCTTAATTCATGCATTATTTATGTTCTGCCTACAGCAACAGGCCTCTAACTGAACTTGACTTTCTCTCTCATACAAAGAATGTCATACCTGGCTGCCACAGTTAATCTTTCTAAGTCATAATTCTAACATGTTTCATCTCTACTATCTCTACCCTTTTCTTCCCTATGTCTAAAATATCTTCTTTGATTTCTAATTAAAAAACATGCATTTTATTTGGAACTCTCTGGGCTTCCTAGATCTGGATGTCTATTTCTTCCCCAAGTTAGGGAAGTTTTCAGCCATTATTCCTTCAAATAAGATTTTTGTCCCTTTCTCTCTCTCTTCTTCTGAGAGCTCTATGAGAATAATAGTCTATTTCATGTTGTCCCATAAGTCCCTTAAACTATCTTCATATTTTTTCATTCTTTTCACTGCTGTGATGAGGTAAGTTCCACTGTCTTGTCTTCAAGTTGACTGATCCTTTCCTTTGCTTCATCTAGTCTCCTGTTGAACCCCTATCATGTATTTTTCAGCTCAGTTATTGTATTCTTCAGCTCTTTGACTTCTATTTGGTACTTTCTTATGTTTTCCATCTCTTTGTTGAGGTTCTCACTGTGTTCATCCACTCTGTCCTTCTTTTCCCCAGTTCAGTGAGCATCTTTATGATCACTACTTTGAATTCTTTAACAGGTAAATTACTTATCTCTGTTTCATTAAGGTTTTTTTCTGAGGTTCACCTTGTTCTTTCATTTGGAACATATTCCTCTGCTTCTTCATTTTGCGTGACTCTCTGTGTTGGTTTCTGTACAGTAGATGAAACAACCACCTCTCGCAGTCTTGAAGGAGTAGCCTCATGTAAATGAAAACTTTCGTTCAGCCCTGTCCCAACTCTTGATTGACTCTCAAACCTTTGTGTTTGTCCAAGCAGCCTATTATGTTTTTAATAGCTCCTAGTTGTTGAGGATATGCCAAGACCTGTCAGTGTCCCTAGGGGAGGATCTCAGCACCTAGATTCAGGCTGACTGGAAGCCAGACAGTCAGGCAGCAACTTTTAAAAGTATGCAAATATATATTGTCTTGAGGGGCCACAAGTGTAAACCCTACCAGCCACCAGAGCCAGATGATCTGGAGGTGGCCCCTGGGCAGCAATCACAAAAATTGAAACTCCAGACAAATGAATAAATTCCTTTCTGGGAGACACTGGTGAGCGGGAACAAGGCAGCAGGGGAGTGTCAAGACAGTGTCCACAGCCTATGTTCCTTGAGAGCAGCTCTGTAGGCCAATAAATGTGTGCCAAACCTGAGGTCTGCCCCTCAGTATGAAGCTCCAGGAAAAGCAAAGTGCCCTTCCTTTACAGAAAGACTGGGGGTGTATGCCTCAGTCTGCTGTCTGTGCAGTGTCCTGGTGGTGGTAGCCTGCCAAGAACCATTCCTCTGATTGCCGCAGTCTTCTGGGACCCTAAAATGCCAGGCTTTCTGGCCACCAGAGCCAGTGATCAAGGGGTGTCTCCCAAGCCATCAGCCATAAAAACTGGGCACCAGACATTTGCAAAGCTCCTCTCCAGGCAATGCTGTGCTCTGGAGCTTGGCAGAGGGTGAGTGTGAAGACAGCATCCACCCTTTGAGGTCTTTGAGAAGGATTACGGTCAGCCCCTAGATGTGTGTTTAAATAGAAGCCTGCCCCGCTCCCCTCTCACCTACCCCACCGAGCCATAGTTATGATGATTAGCTAATAGATCTCCTTTACATAAACACTTAGCTCTGGGTCTGTTGCCTCTTGAAGTGCCCTGAGATGGTAGCTGTTTAAGAACTCTCCCTCCATTGGTTACAGTCTTGTGGGATCTGTGAGTATAAGCCCCACTGGCCACCAGAGCCAGGCAATGTAGAGGTGTCTCCTGGTAGGAATCATAAAAATCAGGACACCAGACAGGGGTATGAGCTCCTTTTTGAGTGACACCATTAATTACAGTCCCATGTGTGGAGAAATGCAAGCTCCCCTGGCCTCCAGAGCCAGGTGATCAGGAGGCATGCCCTGCATGGCAGCTGCAAAAATCAGGGCACCAGACATGTGTAAAGGCCTTTTTCTGGGAGATACTGGCTCTGTGAAGCATGGCAAAGGGAGAACATGAAGATGGTGCCTGCAAGTCTCCACCTGGGAAGAGTGTTCCAGCAGGCTCATAGAAGTGTATGTTAAATTAGATGCCTGACCCTTAGGCCAAGGTTTTAATATAAGCAGGTGAGCCTCCTTCACTTTAAGTCTAGGCACAATCAGCTAGCTTCCTCTGAGCTGGGCCCTGGGGTAGTGAATCTGTGTTCATGAGCCTTTTAAGAGCTGTTTCTTAGATCACCACCATCATGTGGGTCTCCGGACGTGAGCCCTGTTGGTTTTCAAAATTAGATGTTATGGGGGGTCATCTCTCACGCACATGTCTTAAAAACTGGGGAACTCCACTTGGGGTTGAACCCTTTGCTCCTCAGAAGCTCTGGGTTTTGAGTTCCCTCCAGTTGTGGGTCATCACACAGGGGGTGAGATTGACGGCAAGATCGTGTCCCAGCCTCTCCAGCCCATTTTGATGTGGATTTCTTCTTGTCTGCCTGGTGCAGAGTTGTTACTCAGTCAGTCTTTAGGGTTTTTTTAAAGAGGAAATCGTTCCATATGTAGCTGTAGACTCAGTGTGTCCATGGGAGGAGATGAGTTCAGTATCTTCCTATATCACCACCATCTTGAACTGGCCAGTTAAGTAAACCCAAAGAGACCACACAAAGACACATAATTGAAATATCAAAAATCAAAGACATGGAGAAAACCTTAAAAGAAGCAAGAGAAAAATGACTTGCTATGTACAAGGGAACCCTCATAAGACTATTAGCAGATTTTTCAGCACAAACATTGCTGGTCAGAGGGAGTGGCATAATATATTCAAAGTGCTGAAAGAAAAAAATTCCAACCAAGAATACTATATCTGACAAAGTTATCATTCAGAATTTAAGGAGAGATACAGAGTTCTCCAGAGAACCCAAGCTAAAGGAGTTCATCACCACTAAACTGGCTTTACAAGAAATGTTAAAGGGACTTAAGTTGAAAAGAAAGGGTGCTAATTAGTAACAAGAACACATATTAAAGAATAAATCTCACTGAAAAGTAAATATACAGTAAAGGTAGTAAATTAAGTACTTATAAAGCTACTATGAAGTTTAAAAGACAAAAGTAGTAAAACTATGATCACAATAATTAGTTAAGGGATACACAAGATAAAAATATATAAAATGTGACTTTAAAAACATAAAACATAGAGGTGGGGGAACAGTAACAACTTTGAGTTTCAGAATCAGATCAAATTTCAGTCGTTATCAACTTAAAATAGACTGTTATAGATATAAGTTGTTATATGTAAGCCTTATGGGAACCACAAAGCAAAAACCTATAGTAAACACACACACAAAAGAAAAAGGAATATAAGCATACCACTAAAGAAAGTCATTAAACCACAAAGGAAAAGTAAGAGAAGAAGGGAACAGAGAGGAACTACAAAAACAGCTAGAAAACAATAAACAAAATGGCAATAAGCACAGATCTATCAATAATTACTGTGAATATAAATGGACTAAATTCTCTAATTAAAAGACATAGACTGGATGAGTGGATAAAAAAACAAGACCCACTCATATGCTGCCTACAAGAGACACACTTTAGATGTAAGGACACTTGCAGACTAAAAAGGAAGGGATGGAAAAAGATATTCCATGCAAGTGGAAATCAAAAGAAAGCTGGAGTAGCTATTCTTAAATCAGTTAAAATAGACTTTAAAACAAATACTGTAATAAGAGATTAAGAAGAGCATTACATAATGATAAAGGGAGTGATCCAACAAGAGGATATAACATATGCAAATAGTTATGCATCCAACATAGTGGCACCTAAATATATAAAGCATATATTAAAAGACCTAAAGGGGGAAATTGATAGTGATACAATAATAGTAGGGGATTTTAATACCCCAGTTACACCAATGGATAGATCATCCAGACAGAAAATTAAAACGAAAACATTGGCCTTAAACAACATGTTAGACAAGTGATTAACAGATATTTACAAAGCATTCCATCTAAAAGCAACAGAATACACATTCTTCTCAAGTGCACAAGACAGCTCATATGTTAGGTCACAAGACACATCTTAACAAATTTAAGGGGACTGAAATTATACCAAGCATGTTTTCTAACCATATGGTATGAAACTAAAAATTAATGAAAGAAAACTGGAAAATTCACATTAAACACATTAACAACATTAAACATTAAATACACTAAAAACATTATACTGAATAACTAAGGGATCAAAGAAAAAAATCAAAAGAGAAATCAAAAAATACTTTGATACAAATGGAAATGGAAATGTAACATACTAAATTTTATGGGATGCAACAGAAGCAGTTCTAAGAGGGAAGTTCATAGTGATAAATGCCTACCTCAAGGAATAGGAAAAGTCTCAAATAAACAACCTAACATTACACCTTAAAGAGCTAGAAAAAGGAGAACAAATGAAGCCCAAAGTTAGTAGAAGGAAGAAAATAACAAAGAGCAGAAATCAATGAAATAGAGACTAAAAAGACAATAGAAAAGATCGATGAAATTAAGAGCTAATTCTTGGAAAAAATAAACAAAATTGATAAAACTTTCCCTAGACTTACCAAGAAAAAAAAAGAGTGCCCAAATAAATAAAATCAGAAATGAAAGAGAAGTTATAATTGATACCAGAGAAATACAAAGAATCATAAGAGACGACTATGAACAATTATATGCTAACTAACTGGACAACCTAGAAGAAATGGATAAATTCCCAAAAACATATAATCTTCCAAGAGTGAATCAGAAAAAAGAGAAAATCTGAACAGACTAATTACCAGTAATGAAATTGAATCAGGAATCAAAAACTCCAACAAATAAAAGTCCAGGACTAGACGGCTTTGCAGGTAAATTCTGCTAAACAGTTAAAGAAAAGTTAATACCTATCCGTCAAATTATTTCAAAAAACTGAAGCGGAAGGAATGCTTCCAAATTCATTCTACAAAGCCAACATTACCCTGATTCAAAACCAGATAGAGACCCTAAAAAATAGAAAATTACAGGCCAATATCCCTGATGGGTAAAAATCCTCAACAAAATATCAGCAAACCAAATTCAACAATACATTAAAAAGATCATATACTATGATCAAGTGGAATTTATTGCAGGGATGCAAGGATAGTTCAACATCCACAAGTCAGTCAATGTGATACACCATATTAACAAAATAAAGGATAAAAATCATATGATCATCTCAACAGATGCAGAAAAAGCTTTTAACAATATTCAACATCCATTTATGATTAAAAAAAACTCTCAATAAAGTGGGAATAGAGGGAACATACCTCAACATAACAAAGGCCATACATGACAAACCCCAGCTAACAAGCTATTGGTTAAAAGCTGAAGGCTTTTCTCTAGGATCAGGTACAAGACGAGGATGCCCACTCTTGCCACTTTCATTCAACATAGTATTGGAAGTCCTAGGCACAGTAGTCAGAGAAGAAAAATAAAAGGAATTCAAACTGGAAAGGAAGAAGTAACACTGTCACTGTTTGCATATGACATGATACTACATGTAGAAAACCCTAAAGACTCCATCAAGAAACTGTTAGAACTAATAAACCAATTGAGCAAAGTTGCAGTATGCAAAAATCTGCTTTGTTTCTTTATACTAATAATGAACTATCATAAAGAGAAATTAAGAAAATAATCCCATTTATAATTGCATCAAAAAGAATAACGTACCTAGGAATAAATTTAACCAAGGAGGTGAAAGACCAATATATTAAAAACTACAGGGCATTAATGAAAGAAATTGAAGAAGACACAAATAAATGGAAACATATTCCATGCTCATTTGAAAGAATTAATATTGTTAAAATGTCCATACTACACAAAGCAATATAAAAAATTCAATGCAATCCATACCAAAATTCCAATGGTATTTTTCACAAAAATAGAACAAACAATTTTAAAATTTATATGGAACTACAAAAGACCCCGAATATCCAAAGCAATCTTGAGAAAGAAGAACAAAGCTGGAGGCATCATGCTTCCTGATTTCAAACTATATTACAAAGATTAGTAATTAAAACAGTATGGTATTGGCATAAAAACAGACACATAGATCAATGAAACAGAATAGCCCAGAAATAAACCTACACATATATGGCCAATTAACTTATGATGAAGGAGCCAAAAATATAACAATGGGGAAAGAACCATCTCTTGAAAAAATGGTGTTGGAAAAATTGGACAGTCATATGCAAAAGAATGATACTGAATCACTAACTTACACCATACACAAAAATTAACTCAAAATGGACTAAAGACTTGGACATAAGACCTGAAACCATAAAACTCCTAGAAGAAAACACAGGCAATAAGCTCCTTGACATAGGTCTTGGCAATACTTTTTGAATCTGGTACCAAATGTAAAAAGTAACAATAGCAAATATAAACAAGTGGGACCACATCAAACTAAACAAGTGGAACCATATCAAAGCTTCTGAACAGCAAAGAAAACTATCAACAAAATTAAAAGGCACCCTATTCAGTGTGAGAAAATAATTGCAAATCATATATCTGATAAGAGGCTAATAACAAAATATACAAAAAACACATACAACTCAATAGCAAAAAAAAAAATCTGATAAAAAATCTGTAGAAATCTAGAAAAATGGTACAGATGAACCTATTTGCAAAGCAGAAATAGAGACACAGACGTAGAGAACAGACATATGACACCAAGGCAGGGAAAGGGAGGGTGGAATGAACTGGGAGATTGGGATTGACATATATACACTGCTATGTATAAAACAGATGACTAATGAGAACCTGCTGTATAGCACAGGGAATTCTACTCAGTGCTTTGTGGTGACCTAAATGGGAAGGAAATCCAAAAAAGAGGGGATATATGTATACATATAGCTGATTCACTTCGCTGTACAGCAGAAACTAGCACAACACTGTGAAACAACTATACCCCAATTCAAGAAAAATTAAAAATGAAAAATGGGCAGAAGATCTGAATGGACGTTTTTCCAAAGAAGACATAGAGATGGCCAACAGGTACATGAAAAGATGATCTATGTCATTAACCATCAGGTAAATGCAAGTCAAAACCACAATGAGATGTCACCTCACACTTGTTAAAATGCCTATTACCAAAAAGACAAAAAGAAATAGCAAGTGTTGGCAAGAATGTGGAGAAAAGGGAATCCTTGTGCATTGTTGGTGAGAATGTTAACTGATACAGCTGCTGTGGAAAACCATAAGAAGGTTTCTCAAAAAATTAAAACTAGAATTACCATGTGATCTAGCAATTCTACTTCTGGGTATTTACATGAAGAAAATGAAAACACTAATTCGAAAAGATACATGTACTCCTATGTTCATTGCAGCATTATTTACAATAGCCAAGATATGGAAACAATCTAAGTGTCCATCAATGGATGAATGGATAAAGAAGATGTGGTATATATAAATACAATGGAGTATTATTCAGCCATAAAGAAGAATGAAATCTTGCTATTTGAGACAACCATGGATGGACATGGAGAACATTATGTTAAGTGAAATAAATCAGACAGAGAAAAACAAATAACGTATGATGTTTCTTACGTGTGTAATCTTAAAACAAAAACCAAGCCCATGGACACAGAGAACCAATGGTTGTTGCAAGAGGCAAGGGGCTGGGGATTGAAGATATGTATGAACTTTTTCTTTAGTTTAAATAAATTAAATTTAAAAAATTTTAAAGTACACTTAACATAACATAACCTGTGATGGAAGAATGTAAAAATATTTCATGTAACATAGGAAATGTGAAAAAAAACCATGCAAACAAGAAAACTTCCCCACTCCCACATCCCAGCTCAACTGCAATTTTCTTCATGAAGCTGATCACCCTTGCTGTTGTGATTTTTCTTTATTCTGAACCACCCCTGCATTTTCATTCCTTTCATTTAGCATTCATTCTAACAGAGTTATGTGTGGACTATTCTTTTAACTGACTACATGTTCCTGAGGAGGAGATTATGTTTTTATTTAATTTTGAATCCCTGTGTATTGAGTTTCCCAGGGTGTTTCTGATAGATGTCTGGTAAAAACTGAGTGAATGAATATGTCTTTACATGTCACTAAAATCATTTTTTATGAAAGAAATAAAGCCCCCTTAAGAAGCTATTGTGGGGAACAATATCTAGACAAATCATGGCATGAATCTAAGATACAAGAAAAGTTAATATTCAGTAAAGAACATTAATCTATTTCTCACTCATAGTTTGATCCCATGGATAGGTGACAGTATCGACTGGTGAGAATAGGAAATTCTAGTGATTATGTGTAAGAGCTGAAAATCAGATCTATAAATAAACAATCCTCTAAATCAATATTATCCCTAATCTCAAAGGCATGATCATAAAACATGACTGAAATGTTATTTAATACTAGAACATTTTAATGAAAATAAGATGCTAGACATTACATGAGTAAGTTTATAATAAAAAACCTAGACTGCAATATTATTTATGTGAAAATTTCAGATGAATCTGCAACCTCTACACCGATCATTTTCTGCAAGAACAACATGACACTTCGGTAATAACACTCAAGTTGGCATAACGTAAATGTTCTGTTTATCTACCTCTGCATAACAAACCTCAAAACTTTGTGGTTTGACAATTTATCTTTCATGGTTCTGGGGGTTGATAAGCTCAGCTGGGCAGTTCTCACTTGGGGTACCTCAAATAATAAGATGGCAGCTGAGGCCAGAGTTGTCTAAAGGAGTCTCCACTCAACATCTGGCACCTGAGCTAGGATGGCTGAACAACTAGAAACCCATTAGTCAGGCATTTCTTTCTCCACACGGCCTCTTCACCTGGCTACCTTGTACTTTTTTACATAATGGCAGACTCAGGGTAGGCTGACTTCTTATGAGGTGACTGACCTTCCCAGAGAAAGGTTCAAGAGAGCCAGGAGGAAAGTTGCAAGGCGTCTATGACTTCGCCTTGGAAGGCATATAGCCTCACTTCTGTTATAATCTAATTAATGATCAAAGTAATCAAAAACTAGCCCAGATTCAAGGGAATGGAGGAGTGGACTCCACCTCTTAATGAGGGGATGTCTTGTGTGTATAAGAAGGGAACAGTTGATGGTGGTCACTTTGAAACCAATATTTTGAGAATATAGTTGACCCTTGAACAATATAGGTTTGAATTGTGCAGGCCCACTTTTTTGGGACTTTTTTTCAATAAACATACCTTAGTATTAGCAGGTTCCACATGTATGGAAACAGAGGGCCCACTATGGGACTTGAGCATCCATGGATTTTGGTATCCTCCCCTGCACCATGGATACCAAGGGACAACTGTATATAGAATGGGACAACTTTATAAAGAATGATGTTCCAAAAGACATCCTAAATCTGTCTTCCCAACAAGAATGGAGAGCCATTAACACACTCAATTCTGATTATTTGACTTGCAGCACGTTTGGATTAAAAACATACCTGTATTCTATTGCAAGAATCTAGCATTTGGCCAAAAATTATGTGCACTCTTCTTAACCCAAGTATGGTTCCTGAACCAGCAGCACCTGGGAACTTGTCAGAAATGCAGACTATTAGACCCTACCCCAGACCTACTCAATCAGACATGTATTTTAATAAGATGCCTAGGAGATTCATATGCACATTAAAATTTGAGAAGTGCTGACTTAGGCCATACTCATATATAGTCATCCCTCAGTATCCGTGGGGGATTATTTCCAGGACTCCCCACAGATCCCAAAATCCAAGAAGATGCTCAAGTCCCTTACAAAAAATGGCATAGTATTTGCATATAAACTATACAGATCTTCCTGTATATTTTAGATCAACTCTAGATTACTTATAATATCTAATACCATGTAAATACTTTGTAATAGTTGGAAGTACAATGTAAATGCTATGTAAATCGTTGCTGGTGTATGGCAAATTCAAGTTTTGCTTTTTGGAACTTTCTGGAATTTTTTTTCCCGAATATTTTTGATCCATGCTTGATTGAGTCTGCAGATGTGGAACCTGTGGATACTGAGGGTTGACTGTACTAGTATACACAGAGTAGCCTCAAACTTGTCATCTGAAGAAACCTAGGAAACATGGGGTACTCTTCTTCACCTTTGGGGACAGAGAAGGATTGTATATTTCATTTGGGTTTTAAATGGAAAAAATAGCTAAAACTTGATTGCTCCTATAAAATCTTTGACAAGTTAGAAACCACATGTGTGAAGGTTTGTGTTTTAATCTTGCTTTTATCTGAGACATCAAGGATCTCACTATGTATGGGGGAAATTTTTTGATTTATGAGTTTTTTATATGACTAGGGAAGCTAAGAAGAAAAGACCAAAAAAAGTGCAAAGGACTTTGAAATAGATAATAAGTACATTATATACATGTAGTTATTTACACGTAAAGACACATGGAAAAAATTTTCACTATTATTATTAGCAAAATACTTAAAATATTTTTTTAGGCAGGATAGCATCATAGTTTTGTCATAGATAAAATGAAAGCAAATTTAGAAACAAAAATGTTCTTTTTAAAGAAATAAAGTTAACTTTTGAAAACATACCATTTTCTTCCAAAAATACGTTCAATCCATTCACAGTTTCTTGCCTGTTCTTCTTAATTCATCATTCATTTCTATGATCTAAATTACATAACATAATTAAAATGCCTATGAGAAAGTTCTTAAAAATCAAATAAGTTCAACATTAAAGATAATTTAAAATTTTCCAGCCATTACTTTATCTTGTTAAGTATCTGTCATGTTATCTAGAAAATTACATATGAATATTTAAGTCCTTTATAGATAAAACTATTTCATTTAAGGTATAACTAGAAACTTTAGGTTGGTTTCCAAATGGCACTTATACAAGCCTAGATTAAAATTTAAGCACCGGATTTAACAATTTTTTTAAAAGATACTGAATTTGAGTAAGGAACACAAAAGGATTAGCCGAAATTATACTGACTTCTTATATAGACAAGAAAGGCAAATGACTACATTCTTCCAGTAATCTATTATCACCACAAATTAGCCAAATGGAGAGAGACCTCATTTTCTACTTTAATTCTATTATGGCATTATCCTAGAGAATCTAAACTGAAGACCACCACAAGGCTATGAGGGCCTCAATAACTATCAAATAGACTTTATTTGTTACCACAGAGTCAATTATCTCTTTTTGTTTGGATCACTCACATTGTCTGAATTCTCAAGTAGCGTGCTTTCTTTATCTGCTTTTAACTTGGCTAAAGTATTCTCTAAACCTTAATGTGTACTTCCCTGCTGAAAAACTTTATTGGCTTCCCACAGTCCTTGGGATAAAATCTACAAAATACTTAGAGGCCTATGAGACCCTTTATGATCAAGGTACTGCCTATCATTCTACTCCAGTCTCCATTTACTTCTCAAGATACAGCAATGTAGAATTCCTTGCACTCACCAAGGCACTGGCACATGCTATTCCTCCTGCCTGAAACACCTTTCTTTTCTTTCTCCTCCTGGATAATCCTTAACCTTAAGATTCAACTTGCTAGCTTCTTCTATAGGTTTCTCAAAGGCAGTGGGTGGCCCTCTCCACTTCTGTACTACATACTATTGATACATAGTCTCATAACACTTATATTACATTGCAATAATTTTTCTCAACTGTAGGGCAAGGAACGTCTTTTCTCTGTATTGTGTTCAGCGCTGAGTGTGGCACTCAATAAATGTCACTGAATAAACAAAGAAATGAATATACAACTAAAATAGAGATGAGGGAGTTATAGTGATTCTGAGTCCAATTTGAGTAGGGTGGAAGAAATCTACTCCCCAACCCCCACTGATTAGTTTAAAAGATTTTATGGGGAAAAATGGACCTCTTCAGAAGTAGTTAAATACGGTCAATAGTCATACAGTGATAATTAACTGAAAATAGGTCATTCCAGGTCCTGCTAATGAATATTCATGACACAATAGGAAAAAACAAAATTATAGAATGTTAGAAATAACTGTGCACTTCAGGGTCAGGTTCAGCATCTTCATTGCAGAGATGAAAAAATATGGGCTAAATGAAATGGACTTGAGATTGTTAGGGGAACTTTGATATAGGATAGGGCAGTGGTTCTCCTACTATGGCTCAAAGTTGAAAACTACTGAAACAGGATTTTAAAAACTAGAAAAAGTTTTACATTAATTTGCAGTCGCTTAAGGAGGAATTAAAAAGTGTGATTAAAAAAATAAGCAAGTAGGGCTTCCCTGGTGGTGCAGTGGTTAAGAATCTGCCTGCCAATCTAGGGGACACAGGTTCGAGCCCTGGTCCAGGAAGATCCCACATGCCGCAGAGCGACTAAGCCCATGTGCCACAACTACTGAGCCTGTGCTCTAGAGCCTGTGAGCCACAACAACTGAGCCCACGTGCCACAACTGCTGAAGCCTGTGCACCTACAGCCCGTCCTCCACAACAAGAGAAGCCACCACAATGAGAAGCCTGCACACCACAATAAAGAGTCGCTGAAACTAGAGAAAGTCCATGTGAAGCAATGAAGACCCAACACAGCCAAAAATAAATAAATAAAATATAAATAAATAAAAACAAAAACGAGCAAAATACCTGAATAGACATTAAAAAAAAAAAAAGCCAGCAGAGAAAACAATCTCAAGGCAGAAGTGGAGAGTGCTCAGTACTGTGTTGTTAGCATTACTGAAAACAATGAAGGTTTTGAAAATTAAAAATGTTTAGGGCTTCCCTGGTGGCGCAGTGGGTGAGAGACCGCCTGCCGATGCAGGGTACACAGGTTTGTGCCCCTGTCCGGGAAGATCCCACATGCTGCGGAGCGGCTGGGCCCGTGAGCCATGGCCGCTAAGCCTGCGCGTCTGGAGCCTGTGCTCCACAACGGGAGAGGCCACAGCGGTGAAAGGCCCGCATACCACAAAAAAAAAAAAAAAAAAAAAGTTTAAAGCTTGGGTGAGATCAACCAAACGATCTAGAATAAATTAATAGGTCATTTAATTATTCATGTTTATGAAGAGAAGTAACTGACAATCTTGAGTCACTTTTTATTTGGTTCTGCAATAAAATGTATGATTTTTCTTTCAGTACTTACCCTTCTTTGTTTTGTTTATGGTAATATCAACATTTGAAGTGGAACTGGTAAAGTACTAGATCAGCTGTGGGTACTCAGGCAACTCACAGTTAAGTATTCTGGGTTCTATTTTCTCATCTGTAAAATTGTTTGGATTATATCACCTCAAAGATTCTTTTTAGCAACTATGAATCCAAGAACACTGGTTTGCCAAAATTAATATAGAATTGATTTCAAGAACAAGTCTAGTTCACTTAAATACCTTAATATCATTATTGGTATTTTTAATTTGCTTGGCAACGTCGGTTTTTAAGTTAGTGAGTCACCTTGGGTCTCCAATAAATAGATATTTACATTCTTAGTTAAGAAACATAGGCTGCAGTGGAATGGCCTATAATTCCTGCAGTCTGAAGCCACAAAAGGTGGATAAGATCATCGAGAATCAAACAGCCAATGAAAATAACAACAAAAATCTATCCACCTGAATTCAGGTCTAACACTTTTCAGTACGTTAAATATCTGAAACCTCGTAGGAACTGCGAGGCCACACACGGCGGGACCACACAAGGTGAAAGGTCCATCCAAAGGGGACTTCAAGCCTCACCACCGCATGGGTTCGGCGTCACCCCTGTCCTATGGCCAAGGGTGGAATGCTAAGCAAGGCCCTTGGGTCTCAAGAGCACTTTGGGAGGATCAAACCTTAAGAATCCTCCCTCTTCCCGGCCAAGCCGTAACCTAGCGAGAAAAATGGGCAATTTGGGAGGCTTTCCTTTCCCTCCAGATCTCCTCGCATCGCCCTTAATCCCCACCATCAGCTTCCCAAACTGCAGCGGCCGTTACCTCCATCCTAGGAGCCAGAGCTTCGCAGACGCTTCCGCCTCCTCCAGCCATTTTGTCCCGTGGTCGGCGACGGCAGCACCTACTGCTGCCAATGCTACTGCTGCGGCTGCCGCCGCCGCCGCTGCCGTCAGGGCCTATGGGGGATGGGGAGGGTGGTGCGTGGGGGCGGGACTTCCGCGCCCTCTTCGGGAGCCAGGAGGCGGGGCCTCAGCAGAACTGGCCCCGATCCTGCCCACCAGACTCAGTAAATTGCAGCTCAAAGTTGATCTAGTATTGCTTAGAGTGGCATCAGGGGCTGCTTTATAATTTTCTCCTTTTCCCAAATACTTCCGTAGACTCTAACGAATAGGGCCTGCTTCTCATGGCAAGCAATGAACGTGGTAAGGAACACGAGCTCTGGGATTGGAGACTCAATAGTACCTACAATCCTAAATCTGATGTGAACATTAATGAGATCATACAAGGTAAGTGCACAGTGGATCTAGTGAACAAGTGATAAATACCTGCTGTCATAATTACTACCTTGACCTGATAGAATCCAGGACTGGAAAGAAAACGCAAAATGAGTTTATTCATCTAAGAAGCCATTGTAGGACCTCTTAATAGATTACGTCAGCTGGAAAATGACTCCAAAATTTTGCTTAGGATTGGTACAAAGGATGATGCAAATTTTGTCTTTCTCAGTATCTCTCTGAACTTCTCTTTCCTCAATTTACCCAGTAAATTAAAAAGGATTACTCCCAGAAAGGTCTTCCAGAGAGGGGCCCCAAGTTATTAAAGGGATTAATGGGGGAAAAAACCTCTAGTATTTGGGTTGTTGGAAACAGGACGTTAGGAAAAAAGTCCTGGCTACAGGTATAAATTATCACTATTTGTACCTCTTAACACAAGTGTCTTTAAGAATTTTTAAATTCTCCTTGAAAACTACAGGTGGTGTGAATGTGGGGACACTGTATCCTGTATATTATTTTATATAACAAATATATTCACTAAAAATCATGTTGCAACTTTTTGTAAATTAAGTACTTTGGTGCACTTGTGGGATCTGTTTTTTTATTTAACTTTTTTATAATTTTTTTTTAACATCTTGGGATCTGGTTTTTGAAAGGACACATGCACAATGAACACTCAATCTAAATTTTGTTAAAAATCTGGATCTTCCTATGTTCTGACAAATTTTAATCCCACAGCCCAATAATTTCCATATAAGAGACAGCAACTTCTCAACTGTTACTCCCAAATAGAGGTAAATAGCAGGGTTTTCGAAGCTATGTTTTATCTTCTTTCTCTGAATTTCATTTTCTTACTTTTTCCCCACTCCCTCTCAATCCTACTTTACACAAGATTGATAACTTCTGCCATATATACCAGTTGAGTCTGTGATTCTCCCTGCACAGGACTGACCCACTGTATTAGATCAGGCTGCCATAACAAAATACTATAGACTCGTGGCTTAAAAGCACAACAGACATTTTTTCATAGTTCCAGAGGCTAGAAGTCCAATGTCAAGGGGCTGACATGGTTGGTTTCTGGTGAGAGCTCTATTCCTGGATTACAGAGGGCCACTTTTTCTCTCTGTCCTCACATGGCAGCTGGGGCGGAGTGGTGGTGGTGGTGGGGATGGGGGGGTGGGAGAAGAAGAGAGAATGGGCAAACTCTCTGTTATTTCTTCTTATAAGGGCACTAATCCCACCATGAGGGCACCACCTCATGACTTCATCTAAACCAAATTACCTCTCCAAAAGGCCCATCTCCAAATACCATCACACTGGGGGCTAGCGCTTCAATGTACAAGTCTGGAGGATACAATTAGATCCACAGAACCTAGCAAATCAACCACCCAAGAACAGTAAGTATTTTTCAATTTGGAGTTTACAACCCAATAATTATTATGAAGGCTGGTTCTTGAGAATAAAATGAATAGTCTATATTAGTTTATTTAAGATTTTTACAGTTTTGGAAAATTTTTTCAGTATACAAACAGGCCAGTGAATCCTTACTTATAAAACAACCATTTGACACATGATAGTACAAAGACAGTTTGAAACCCAACTCATATTATTTTATGACCATATCGATTTCAATAGTAACAAATTTTCTTAAACATATTTAATCATGTAGCTTCTGGGAGATGGGTTAAATGATGAAAAAATGGGCGACCATGAACACAGCCTTTAATTTCATTTCCAAATTGGTGCTTCATTCTGTAGATAATATCCTGGATGTCCTCTTTTGATAAGTACATGGGTAACTGTCTAGACAGACGCACTGCTTCTCCCTGTGGAGAGAAAGCCATACATTTTACTGTGATATACCCTGAAGCAGAAAACAGGCTTTTACTGGCAAGGAGGAAGACAGAAAATTGATTATATTCCTTTATTATTTACTCACTCAACAAATATTTATTAAACACCAATTATGTGCTAGTCACTGCTGTAGGTTCTAGGAATACAGCAGAGAACAAGACAAACAAGATCCTTGCTCTTCTAAAACTGACATTCTAGTGCAGAGAAGCAGAAAGATAAAAATACAAAGACAATTTCAGCGACTAATAGTGCACAAAATTAAACTGGGCAACGTGATAGAGAGTGATTGTGTGATTAGGAAAAGCTTCCTCCAGGTGACAGTTAAGCTTCAATTTAAGGAACTATGATGCAAAGATGATGGGGAAAGAAAAGCATTTCAGACAGAGGGAACAGAAAGAACTGAATGGTCAGTGTGGGAGCAGCAGAGTTACTGAAGTGAAGAGATAAACGAGAAAAGGAGTTAGGCAGGGGCCCCATCACCCTTTGGGACAGGGTAAGCAATTTGGGTATTAATCTGAATGCACAGGGAAGTAACCAGAGGGTTTTTAAGCAAAAGCCTGACATTCGTTTCACATTTTAAAACAATCAGTCTGGCTACTTTGTGCAGTATGGCTTGAGGCAGGTCAAGAAGAGAAGCAGAAGTCTTGCAGGCAATCACTGCAGTCCTGGTGAGAGCTGTTTTTAAAAATTAATTAATTATATATATATATATTTTTTTATTGAGTGTAACATACAATATTATGTAAGTTACAGGTGTACAATATAGTATTCATAATTTTTAAAGGTTACACTTCATTTACAGTTACTATAAAACCTGGCTATATTCCCTGTGTTGTACAGTATATCCTTGTAGCTTATTTTATAAGCTAATCATTAATCCCCTACTCCTATATTGCCTCTATATTACCTCTCCCCACTGGTAACCACTCAGTTGTTCTTTATATCTGTGAGACTGTTTCTTTTTTGTTATTATATTCACTGGTTTGTTGTATTTTTTAGATTCCACATATAAGTAATATCATACAGTATTTGTCTTTCTCTGTCTGACTTATTTCACTTAGCATAATACCCTCCAAGCCCACCCATGTTGTTGCAAATTTTCCTTCTTTTTTATGGCTGAGTAGTATTCCATTGAATATATACCATATGATAACCTCAACAGATGCAGAAAAAACTCTTGACAAAATTCAACATCCATTTATGATAAAAACTCTCTAGAAAGTAGGCACAGAGGGAACATATATCAACATAATAAAGCCCATTTATGACAAACCCACAGCCAACATCATACTCAATGGTGAAAAGCTGAAAGCATTTCCTCTACCATCAGGAACAAGACAAGGTTGCCCACTCTCACCATTTTTATTCAACACAGTATTGAAAGTTGTAGCCACAGCAATCAGATAAGAAAAATAATAAAAGGAATCCAAATTGGAAAGGAAGAAGTAAAACTGTCACTGTTTGCAGATGACATGATGCTATACATAGAAAATTCTAAAGATGCCACCAGAAAACTACTAGAGCTCATCATGAATTCAGCAAATTTGCAGAATACAAAATTAATATACAGAAATCTGTTGCATTTCTATACACTATCAGAAAGAGAAATTAAGGACATAACCCCATTTACCATTGCATCAAAAAGAGTAAAATACCTAGGAGTACACCTACCTAGGAGTACACCTACCTGTACTTGGAAACCTATGACACTAATCTAAGAAACTGAAGATGACACAAACAGACAGATATACCATGTTCTTGGATTGAAAGAATAGTTAAAATGAACATACTACTCAAAGCAATCTATGGATTCAATGCAATCTCTGGTGAGTTTTTGACTAGGGAGATAGTAGTAGAGATGGAGGGAGTTATAAAAGACTCCTGACATGAGTTGGAGGTAAAGTCAAGACTTGCTGATGGACTGGTTATGAAGGATGCAGAATCAAGGATAATTTTTGGTATGGTAGTGCTGTTTTCTGAGATAGGGAAGACTGACAGTTTGGGGGTAAAATAGCATTAGTGAAGTTGGCTTGTTTTAAGATTTTTTTTTTCAAAAACTGTTTTACTTCAAAGATCCTGAATGCTAACATTATTCTAACCACATACTCTCTCCCATTATCTTTCAGATCATCCGGCTTCCTTTATTCCAACTAAATCTATTCTTCTTCTTCACTTTGACCTTTAATCTCCTCAATCCTTCCTAATTCTCCTGGCCCACAAGCACCCTTCTGTCATCTTTCCATACTTCAGGTGTGAATAGTTAGTGAGGCATTAAAGATACTATCTCTAGCTTCACTTCCTGCATTCCCTCTACATTCCAACTAGAATCTAAGGGCAGGTTCTTACTAGAATCTAATTCATCTTTATATCCCTCTAGGATTAAACAGTTTCTTATGTATAATATGTGTTCAAATTTCGTTACTCACCCTTTTTTTCTTACACCATATTCCTCTTGCTAATCCTTACACTTGGATAAATTCTACCGAGCATTGTTGGAGAATCACAAAACTCGCTGGCTGGATCCAATACCAATATTAGCTCTTATGAGCCTTTAATGTCATTTGAATATCCTATTCTTCTCTAATCAACCTTCTCTTGAAGTACCTGCAGCTCTTAGTTTCACATCGTTTCCAATATACTCAAAACCTCAAGTGCCTCCCCAGCCTCTTCACTCTCAGCAGATAACCTCTCCTATTTCATCACCACATATATCATACATGACTTCTCTCAAGTTTACCTCAAAATATTTTTACTTTCACTTTAAAGCTCTTCCCTCGTCTGCTCTTGATTCAGAGAATGGTTTCACCTCTCTAAAGCTTATATTGTTAACTCATCTCCCTTCCTGCCTCTTCTGGAACATCTGCTCTTCAATCTTTTACTGTAAGACTTTTTCAGTGAATTCAATACAAACATGTTCTCTTTTTGTCCCTTCACCACCATGTAACTTGCTGCCTACAGTTTTCACCACTGCTCCCACTCTTTCACTATCACTACTACTTTTCTGTTATGGCTCTCTTGTAGGATGTAACTGCCATCTAGCAGCCACACCTGCTGGTCTTCTAGCAACTATACCCTATAGAGAATGTGATACTACTTATTTATTTTTAAGTTTCTTTCCTCCCTTGACTTGTATATCCACTCCTCCCTTGATTCTTTTTTTACTCTTCTATTGTTATCTTCGATTCATCTTATTCAGCTTGACCGTCAATGGAAGCATAACTATGGTTCTGACAGAAGTTCTCTTTTTTCCTTAGACTATCTTCCCTAAGAATCACATCCACTATTGCCTTAACATAATGAGAGGTACAGTATTAGTAAAAGTATTTGTAACTAATCCCAACCATTTTTTCCTCTTATTTCTGAAATCTTACTTCTTCCCATGTTGTTCTTTGATACACAAAACACTACCCACAACTCCCTCAACCTTTATTTAGTTTATACCAACTCCTTCACAAGAAAAGTTTCAGGTCCCTAGAAACTATCAGTGTTGAATTGCCTCCACAATAGGTTGGCAAGTTCCATAGGACAAACCTCTTGAAGTATTCACAGAAGCTACTGACTATAATCTTCAGGAAGGGTAAAGAATGGACTTTCCTGTTGAGGAAATCTGACCCTCAGAATTCACGGCCCACCATGATCACAGTCTAAACAAAAATGACTCATTTTTTAAAAGGAAGAAAATAAACTTTATTATAAAGTTCAAAATAACACGAGTCAACCTTGAGGGACAGAACCTCAATACAGAGACAATCACTATTGTTTTACCACCAAATGCCCAACACTTGGACATTTAAAACTTTATAACCTGCCTCCATCCTCTATTACTTTTGAATTTATTTTTTAATCCACTTTTACTTCTCATCTGTGGTAGATACTGCTAGAAAATGAAAATTTCCATTTATTCAATAATCTACATTTTTCATTCCCCCTCCCCTCTTTTGCTCTTGAAGAGATCAGGGCTTAAAATCACATTACAGTTCTTTTTAGACAAGTGTTTGGTATCAAGGTGGAGCAATTTTGAATCCCTTCTAAACAAAACAAAACAAAAAACTTCACAGAGTGTCTCATGCATAAGGCTCTTCCTCAATATGTATTCAAGAAATAATGTTATAGTAAGGATCCATGATAGAGTTTACCACAACCAGTCCATGATGTGAAACTTTTAATGGAATTTTTTTTTTTAAATAGTATTTCCTCTTGCAAACAGATAATAAGCCTTATAGAAACTTTACTATTTTGAAACCATTTACTATTTTATTAAGGAAAAGTTAAGTATCTTAAAACCTAGACAATCTACATAAGCTAATAATGCATACCTCTAAATAACTTATCACTTTGCGAGGTCTACATTCATAAACTTCCTTTGCATTTTTGTTTAATATAGCGTTAAGAATTTCTTTTAAATCCATCACTCCATAGAATGGAAGACAATTAGCCATTCCTTCTATTTCCAAGTAGTTTTCAGCAATGGAAACTCCTAAAGGAAAAAAATAAATAAAACCACATATATAGTTAGTTTTGTTTAAACTATATTCCAGAAAATGTCTATTAAAAACAAAATCACTGTTAAAATATTTAGTTAACCTTCATTAGAATTTAATAGAGTCAGGAAAAAGTTTTGTTCCTTAGTTGAAGAACAAATAATAATTTCGCATAGGATTTCACATTCACATTAAGTCGTAAGTGCTCAAGTGCTTTACATCATTTAATTTAATCTCAGTTACTGTTGTTCTGTTCCCTACATTTATTTAGAACATTTCTTACTTTGGAGAGAAAATGGAGGCCCATTATTATTTATTAAAATAAAACTGGTTTAAATGTTTTAACAACTGCTGCTGTTCAAATTCTAGCCTACTGGTTTAATATCTAAAAACCTGAATTATTTCTATGATTAGTTTAACTTAACAGGTTATTATAAAAATACTCACATAGTAACTTATTTTCTTCCAGCTTTATTGAGATATATTTGACATATAACACTGTGTAAGTTTACGGTGTACAAAGTGTTGATAAACACACATATAAACTACAAAATGATTACCACTATAGTAACTTATTAATATATTAGCAATTTGAGGAAATGAAACACTAATGTTTATTTTACTAGAATAATGTTTAAATCTGACATATTATCTATTATTTAAACTAAATAATTTAGTGATTAAAATAAAACTAAAAAGTAGCAACATGATTGGATATATAATGGGGTAAAATATCCATAACAGCATATATTCCCAAGCATCAAATTTGGCTTTAGAATGCATTTTATAATTTTAGAAAATAGCAGAAATTTGTTTTCTTTGGTTATATCTGTGTAACAGTGTTCTTAATATTGGAGACCACAAGATGTTACCTATAAGTACCTATAAGTAAAAAAACAAACAAAAAAAAGAGACAGTCCCATGTTGGTAAGTGGTAGCTATCAATGGAAAAATTTTAAAAGAGGAGTGATGTAGCTTGAAGAGTTTCAGGTCCTGAGATGTCAACGACCCTGTTCCTAACCTGTTCCCAGTTACAGACTAGTTCCTTGACCTGAATGGCAGATGAACTGGTGGTATACTAAACAGAGAAGGCATCCTAATGTTATTCCCTGGAAACAACTGGAGAATAATATAAGAAATACATAATCAAGTGTTAAGGGGTAAAATACAGAGCTCAGTGAAGGAAGACAAAATGAGAGTTTGAGCAACCAGGGGAACTTAAATGGGACTTGAAACAGGGTTTAGATAGGCAAAGAGGAAGTAGCAGAATATTCCAGTTCACATCTTTTTATACAGATAGTAAAATTTATCAGTCAAGAGACTTTTCACTGTTGTTGCTTCTATACCATTTACAGTATGATTTGACTGAAAAGTCTAATACTGTCTACATGAATGCTGGAAAATTATACACATTTCACAGAATTATTTGTGGATATGGGTAAAAAGTATATGGCAACAAACAAGGAAACGGAGCAATATTTTAATATCTGTGCTTGCAAAATTTAGATATGGAAAACTTAGAGACATTTGGAATCATGTTCAAGAAGTTTGCATAAAATTCTGTGAAATGCTTCTCAATTTCCCGAAAGTACTTCAATAAGTGGTTTGACAAGTTTTCAGTTCCTAAAATGTGTAATTCTTATTGATACAGAACAAAAGCTATTCTCATTAACAAGCAAAGTTCTTAGGGTCACATTCAGAATCTTTTTCCTTAAAGCCAGATGTATTCTTCCTCTTTCAAGTGCTTTTATCTAAAGATGTTTTATGACAACTGGCAAACTGCTGATCAAGTTAGTCCAGGGCTTCCCTGGTGGCGCAGTGGTTGAGAGTCCGCCTGCCAATGCAGGGGATGCAGGTTTGTGCCCCAGTCTGGGAGGATCCCACATGCCGCGGAGCGGCTGGGCCCATGAGCCATGGCCACTGAGCCTGCGTGTCCGGAGCCTGTGGTGCTCCACAACGGGAGAGGCCACAACAGTGAGAGGCCCGTGTATTGCAAAAAAAAAAAAAGAATCCAGCTACTTCTACCCGTCATGAATGTATGGAAATATGTTTTTTTAAAAAAAAAAAGTTAGTCCAATACAACAAAACTCTCACTAAAAGATGGAGAAATGGTCTTTAAGAAAACATGACATAAAAATTAATGAATGAAAAAATGGTTTTAAAAAAATGAAGAAAAAAAACGAATGCCTTTAACTTGATCTGTTACTGAGAAGAGAAATAATGCTGATGATAATCGAAGTAAAGTTAATTCCGATCAAATCAAGTCAGTTCGCAGATGACTGGCTTATTCATTTCCATATCTTTGGTACCATGCAAAGTACCTGGCATTTACAGGACTTAAAAACATTCTCTACAAGCTGAGAGCTGAAAGCATCTGTGACACAGAAACTTACTGGGTAACTCAAAAACAAACATGCTCTTGGAACAGGCAGGGTAGTTATCCTAACTTAAAAAAAATTGTTGTGATAACATCTTTCATGAAAAAAAAAAGTACCTGCCACCAATGCCACATAGTTAATTAGGAAAATAGATTAAGAAAAAAACATCTTGCTACACACACACATACACATACATAAACTCCTTGCTTCACACTTCAAATAAATTTTTAAAACGTCAGAAGTCCTGAGGATGAAAGATTTCTAGGAGGACCAAAAAAATGACTACAGGTCAGAAAGGGGGTGCTGGAAGAAAAGAGAATATCTGAACACATACCATTGCCAAGTACTATGCTGATTTACCTAAGTACCTAGTTTAGTGCTAACAACTTCATGAAGTAAATACATCAATTTTAATAGGAAATGAACATAAATTAGTTAAGAGTTGGTTTTAAAGGCAGATTGCTTGGGTTCATATCCTGGTTCTACCACTAATCTGTACCCTTAGGCAAACTTAGTTTCTCCATGCCTCAATTTTTCTATTTATAAAAAATGGGCACAGTAACAGAACCACAGGGCTATTAGAAAGATCAAATGAATTAATACATTAAATACTTAGACTACTGCCATGCACATAATAATTATTAGTTGTTATTGATGAGGTAACACTGAGGCCAACTGACTTTCCCTACAACACGTGTTTTTAAATGGCAGAGGTGGGATTTGGACTAACTCTTCACTCCAAATCTAAATATCCAGGATTGAGGTTAGGAGGAAAGAAGTTCTGGGTAGGTTTTCTTAAAACTGCTAGTCAATAAAGTTAAAGTTTGGAACACCAAAGCATTTTCTGTATATATTCCATTTCATGGTTTTGTACATTGTTTTTACTTATTTTCTTTTCATGTCTCTGTAAAACAATCCTTTAAAAATTTTCTACATTGTTTTGTTTTTGTACACTTTGGTCATGGCAAGTTTAGGGGAGGGTGGAGGAAGGGACAGTGGAATCACTCTTCCTGGTACCTTTGTGCTGCTTGATACCAGATGAAAGCAAAGTAATAGGACAAGACTGGCCTAGGTAGCTAGGGCAGAAGGCAGTTAAGTATGGAAACTATGAAAGAAGAGAGAAGGGGCCAGCCAGGAAAACCGAAGTCTCCTAGCCAGAAGAATTTTCTTTTTTCTCCCCACCTAGTGAATTTCCACAGTAAGCAAACAGTATTATGACAGGTTTTTTAGCAAAGCCATGGAATCAAATCATCCACTCTCCAAACAGTATGACTGTTGATGCTACACATCTAATTGGCAAAACAAGTAAATGCTTTTAAAAAAGGAAAAGAGATGTTTCATTTTGTTAGTCAATTCTAGTACCCTACATGTCTATTTCTGCTTCATCATCTAAGGAGTATTTAATAATTTAGTTAGACACTGCAGGCAGTTTGCATATTGTGACAAAGGATGGCAAAAATTACAATTACTTGATTAGTTATGGAATTGCTAAAATACAAGGCAATGGACTGAAAGAAATGCTAAACTTGCTTGTTTCAGGCAGAGGTGACCTTTCTGAAATATGACTGTTTTTACAAAGCTGACGCTGTACTTTTGGTGAGACAAAAATATACCGTGATATCTGTAAATTACGCAACTCAAAAGTAACTTTTGGAACAAGACTTATTTTTCCAAGTCAGGAAGTATTAAACCGCATTATCATACCTGGTATCAATTTTATCTTGAAACCATTTGCTGTGAGACGAGGATCGGACAGGTAAGATGATCCACTGTATCTTTGGTCATCTGCTGTCATTTTATGTAAAATCTCTAAATAATGAGATCCATTAAAAAGACTGAAAAAGAAATTATGGCCCTTTAACTTATTAAATACGTAAAGTGAAATAAGAGAATTTACGGAGAAAAGTTAATCCGACGTCCCTTTAAAAAGTGTTATTATCACTAACCAAAATACAAAGGTATAAGGAGCCCTGTGAGAAACTTTACCTTTTTACATTTCTGTTAATACTGCGTAGACCTACCATATATACAGTGTACAGAAAGGAGGAAGAATAGACACAAAAGACAGTTTCTATCTTCTAGAATGTTAGTTTCACAAACTAAATGTGAAATTTAAAAAGTACTCTCTCTATAATACAAATGAAAACTTTATTTATAAATAACGCCATTTTATACCTTTATTTACAAAGACACATTGTCAAGTTATTGATGTAGCCCATCCTGTGTAATAGTCTATTGCTAGTCAAGGTTTCTTCAATAAGAAGATAAGCATGTATCTTTTTCTCCCAAGAACTTATAAAAGTAATTCAGGACTTGGGAGAGATACCTCCAGTATACTATAGGCATGGTATGTTTGCCAAAGGTGGCATACGCTGAGTGGTACTAGCCCTAAACAAAATTTTGAGGTGGCCAAAGATTATCTAGGGCACAAATTAATGTTTCATGCTGGTTTTAGGCTTGGTCAGGTGCTTCCTAACATGTTATTTACAGTAATGTGTCAGTTACAGTTGACACCTATGTAAATAAGGCACTGTTCTATATTCTATCCAGTGCAGGATGATGAGCTGCTACTTCTTCATTAAAATCTTGTCCCCCTTGAAAATTAAATGAATAGATGATGTCTTTGCTTATCACCTCTGAAAGGTTGAGGACCCCACTGGCTATAAGAGCAGATATCATGGAGAGGAGAACTTTGGCTATATAGCAGATGTGTGCTGTCTGGTCTAACCCAACATTGAGAAGATTAATCTGAGAGCCGGGGGCAGTGGTAGTGGTGGTGATAATGATATAGTATAGAAATTAGTGGTGCAGGGTCTACAGTTACTGTCAAGATTGGAATGCTGGATCCACTGCTTATATACTGACTGTATGAACCTTGGTAAGTTACTTAACATTCTGTGTTTCAGTTTCCTCGTTAAAATGTGGATACGTCTCATACGGTTATTGTGACGATAAGATCATGAAAGCAAGGGGCTTGGTAAAGTTCCTATCATATAGTAAGAGCTCAATAAATATGAGCCATTATTGTTATTATTATTGAGCTCTTTGTATTTTATAATCTCTAAATTATATACTCCATTGAGAGATAAACTACACAACCTGCATTAGAACTCTGACACGAAAATTGAGCCCAACCCATAATTACCTTCTTTATGACTCAGTTTTTAAAAACTTATATTATTAACTGTGATGGGGATGTCATATTTCAGAAGAAAGGTGAAAACAATTTTGAATTAAGCTTTGTTGCTGTCCATGTTCAAATAAGAAAGATTTATTCTCAGGCCAGTATGGACCCCAAATAATAACTTTTATTTGTTTTTAAATAACAGAATGCCACAAAGAAGAATATTTTTAAAAACCTATAATTCATAAAGCACAAAAATATTTTTGAGATCTAAATGAAAATTTATGAATACCATTTAGAAAAGCAGTGGAGTATACAAATACACCCTAGCTCTTTTTAAGTGAAGAAAAAGAAAAGTACTGTCAGATTTTTGAACTGTTTTAATTAAGTCTAAGGCTGTATTAATTCTTTTTAATTCTTTCTTTGACAGTTTCCTAGCTGGTCTTAAAAGAATACTGTAAAAGACACTGGGTTTTAATTACTGTGATTACTATTGCCTTAATTAAAAAGATAGCTTTATCAAATTTTTTTTGGTTCTGGCCTGTTTTTCTTTCTGGAGGCAGGGTCTTTAACACAAGGGTTTAAATACATTTTTTAAATGATTTCTGATTTATTCTTGGAAGTCTGAAACAGAATGTTGGCCTCCAAAACAAATTGTCATCTTTTTAATTTCAGGTTTTTATCTCCTTTGTCATAAATATAATTTCTTCTACCTTTGTCACACTAAAAAAGAAATATTAAGTACAAAAAAGTAAAATGTTAGTAGATTATTTAACAGTTATTTGTTTTTACAGAAAACAATTTGCTCACATAGGATATGAAAAGGAAATACCCCCATTTTACAATCTATCATAAAGTTAGTTCACGCAACAATCATCAATGGATAAAACCATTAGATGGAAAGGTTATCGGGGAACTTTAAGATGGAACATCAGGTTGTCAGCAGCTGAACCCAGTGATAAGTGCCTTTTGATGTGATGAAATATGAAGTACATAGCACCACCTATTAAGCAGTCTTACCAGAAAGTAGAATCTAAATCTATTCAATCCTCCTGAGCTAACTTCCATTTAAAAATGGGAGAGGGAAAAACAAGTTAACCACCACCACAAGAAAGCAAGAGAGACAAATAGAGACAATGGGATATTCCAATGAACAAGCAACTAAGAATCTACAATACATTAACGGTGTGATATTAGAAGAGATTTAAAATACAAAGCAAAATGTAATGGTTGGACCTTGTTTAGATATAAATTAAACTTAATTTAAAAACTATAAAAAGACATTCTGAGACAATGAGGAACAATTCCAAGGAATTAGTATTGTGTAATGCATGAAAAAAGGCATTGTGGCTAAGAAAATGGCCATTTTAGAGAGAAACATACTGAAAATTCTAAGGATAGGAATCATTCTAAATCCTTTAGCAAAAGGAAAAACATACATGTGTGTATGTATGTATGTATGTATGTATATATATATATATATATACACCAAGGACAGACAGTAAATGTGGCAAAATCTTGATAATTGTTGATAAAGGCATTCATTGAATAATTCTGTTTTGGTATATGTTTGAAATGTTAAAACAAAGAGTGCACAATGAAGAAGAGTCATGGCGATCCAATGTCAAGACTACCCTGGGGAAATCACTAATGTACAGGGGGGAACTGAGCTTGATATTTATTAACTGCAGAAGTAAACTACCTAGAATATTTTAAAATTATTCATTTAAAAGCAATTCCATTAAATATTTGAAATCAAATTACAAAAATTTCTTTAAATAAATACCACTTTTCCCTGCTAGGAAACACTTTCAACTTTTTCCCTTCAATTTCAATAAATGTTCTTAGAGTAAAAAAAATTATATTACTTCACCATACCTCTCTGTTAATATAATTGGCTTTTCGAGTGGCTCTGCAGGAAGTCTGTGATTCTCAAGAAGTCTTTTAAATAGGAGAGCTTCTTCCACTCTGTATGGATTTAATAACATTATCTCTGTTTTGGATGTAATTAGCCATGCATCAGGAAACTTGAGATTGTGGATCAAGTAAGATTCATCCGTTTCTTCTAAGTCAAATTTCCTATGTTTATCAGAATTCTTTTTTAAGTTTTCCATAGAAAACGGGATCTGAACTTTTTTAATGTTTTGGGTTTTTTTTTCAATTTGGGACTGAAAGAGCTCATCAAGTTTTGGCTGATTAGATAATGACGTTTTCAACTTGTTCTGTGCCAAATTCCATGCGCTGGTGGGTTTTATCCTTTTTTTTCCATCTTTTAATGATACTTGCGACTCCTGTTCAATGGCTCTCTTGATTTGCCTATTGTATCTTTCCAAGTCTTTAGTAGCCTTCTCTTCATATCTATGAATAGAGATAAAAAAGAACTAATGAAGTCATAATGAGAAATACATTAACCATCCGAAGCAAATTTTATAAAAAATAAAGAGCTGGTATTCCAGGTTCAGTAACGACAAAGGAGTTCGTATTGGATTAACCCACCTTACTATAACCATAAGCTCTGAACAAAATACAGAAATCAACCATTTAAAATAGGCACTGAAAAGCAATGAAAAGCATGCAGAATTTGTAATGGATTCAACCCTTGAAAAAAAAGAGATCCACATTTATACCACTTTTACCCAGAGGGTAGTCCCCAGAGCATTAAGGAAGAGTAGCAAGAACTCAGTCAGAAAGCTGCACTCTTATTAGACTGAGTCATCAGAACACAGAACTCCCTGCTTCCAAAACAGCTGGAAATTGAGGGAGAAAATCCCGTGTGAGAATCTAGAAGAAAATAACCACTAGAAAGCTAAATAAGCTAAACAGAGATTTCAGTGGTTGCCTGCTGCAGGAGAAACAGAGTTTGGAGTTTAAATCCCACATAATTAGATGACTTGGAAAACACTTTGGGCTTTCAATTAAAACTGGAGGAGGGCTACATCTTACATCTTAGGGGTAAGGAAACAAAACAAAAACAAACAAACAAACAAAACAAAAAACTATGTTCTAGAACTAAGGAAGCTGCCCTAGGACTAACAGCAAAATTTAAACAGTCTTTGCCTAAGGAAGTGTAAAACAAAGTCTCCTTAAGCTCCAGGTGATCTGTCAGCAATTTAAATGCGTGGTAGAACAAAACCCAACACTTTTCGGAAGATAACAGAATCCAGAGTTTCTACAAGGTATCAACCACAATGTCCATTATACAAGCAAAAGTTACCACTCAAGCAATAAAAAAGGAAAACGTGAGTTATGGGAAAGAAAAACAGTGGACAGTAAGAACCAACTTCAAGATGATGATGTAGATGTCGGAACTGCAAAAAAAAAATTTTTTTAATTGGTCTTTACATATATTTAAGGACTTAAGAAAAAGATGATCACAATGAGAGACTAGAAGGGGTAATCTCAACAGAGAAGCGAAATTATAAAATGAACCAAATGGAAATGGAAATTCTAAAACTAAAAAATAGAATATCTGAAATGAAAAATTCACTGGGTACACTTAACAGCAGATAAGAGATGGCAAAAGAAAGGATCAGGAAATTTGAAGACAGATCAAAGGAAATTATCCAATATGAACAACAGAGAGAAAAATGATTGGAAGACTGAAAAAACACTTCAGTGACTTTGGCAAAACAAGCAACCTAACATATATGTAATTCGAGTCCCAGATAAAAAATATAAAAGTAATGGGGTAGGGACTTCTCTGGTGGCACAGTGGCTAAGAATCCGCCTGCCAATGCAGGGGACATGGGTTTGAGCCCTTGTCCAGGAAGATCCCATGTGCTGCGGAGCAACTAAGCCCACGAGCCACAACTACTGAGCTTACACTCTAGAGCCTGCGAGCCACAACTACTGAGCCTGTGTGCCTAGAGCCTGTGCTCAACAACACGAGAAGCTACTGCAATGAGAAGCCATTGCACTGCAATGAAGAGTAGCACCTGCTTGCCGCAACTAGATACAGCCTGTGCACAGCAACAAGACCCAATGCAGCCAAAAAAAAAAAAAAAAAGTAATGGGGTAAAAATATTCAAAGAAATTATGGCTGAAAGTTACCCAATTTGGATAAATGCAACATTTTACAGATTCAAGAAGGTCAGTGAACCCCAAGCAGGAAAAATGCAAAGAAATCCACAGCTTAAGTACATTAGAATCAAACTGCTGAAAACCAAAGATAAAGATAAAATCTTAGAAGTGCATAGGAGGAAAAAAAGATGATGTTACAAAAAAGGAGCACCACGACAAATGATGGATATAACTTCTCATCATAAGCAATGTAGAGCCAGATAACAGTGAATAACATCTTTTAAGTGCTATAAGAATCCAGGATTCAATTATATCCATAAAAATTTACTTCAAACTTGAAGATGAAACATTTTCAAAAAGAAAGCTGAGATCTGTTGCCAACATAATTACATTATTAAGAAATGTCACCACATGGAAACTCAGATGTATAGGAAAAAATGATGAGCACCAAAAATGGTAACTATGTAGGTAAACAGGAAAAAAAAAAAGATCTTTTGAAAAATTCTCTTATGTCTTTGAAAGATAACTGTTTAAATTTTAAAAGTAATATTTTAAAATGCGGTTTATTTTTACGTAGATGTAAAATATATGACACCAACTATGTAAAGGACAGGGGTGGTAAGTGGAATTATACTTGGAACATTTTTATAGCTTATGTGAAATGGTACTCTATTTTTTAAATAATTAATTAATTAATTTTATTTATTTATTTTTGGCCACGTTGGGTCTTCGTTGCTGCATGCAAGCTTTCTCTAGTTGTGGCGAGTTGGGGCTACTCTTCATTGTAGTGCACGTGCTTTTCATTGCAGTGGCTTCTCTTTTTGTGGAGCACAGGCTCTAGGCGCACAGGCTTTAGTAGTTGTGGCATGTGGGCTCAGCAGCTGTGGCTCGTGGCCTCTAGAGCACAGGCTCAGTACTTGTGGCGCACGGGCTTAGTTGCTCCGTGGCATATGGGATCTTCCTAGACCAGAGCTCGAACCTGTGTCTGCTGCATTGGCAGGTGGATTATTAACTGCTGTGCCACGGAAGTCCCTAAAATGGTACCCTATTAACTCTAAGTAGATTATGATAAATTAAGGATATATAATGTATTCCCCAGAGCAAAAAATAAGGCAAAGCCAATAGAGGAATTAAAATTAAATATGAAATTATATTCTTTTAACCCTAAAGAGGCTGCCTTTCTCCCAAAACAAGGAGGAACAGAGGAACAAAACTGAGAAGGAATAGGAAAATGGTAGACCAAAACACAACCATATCAATTAATACATTACATGGACTAACTATTGCATTTGAAAGGCAGAGTCCGTCAGACTGAATTTCAAAAGCAAAATCCAGAGATGTAAAGATGTGACCAACAAGGTGGAGTAGGAAGATCCTGAGCTTACCTCCTTCTATGGGCACAACAAAATTATAACTATTTACAGAGCAGCTATCGATTAGAATGAACTAAAGACTAGCAGAGATCTTCTACAACTAAAGATATAAAGAAGGAACCACAATGAGATGGGTAGGAGGGACGGAGTCGTGGTATATAGTCAAGACCATACCCCCAGGGGAGAAGACCCACAAACAGGAGAATGATATCAATCACAGAGCTTCTTTCCAAAGAGCACAGGGTCTGAGCTCCACATTAGGATCCCCAGCTCAGGGGTCCTGCACCAGGAAAGAAGACCCCAGAACGTTTGGCTCTGAAGGTTAGTGAGGCTCACTTTCAATAGAGTCAGAGGGCTGAAGGAAATAGAGATTCCACTCTTAAAGGGCACACACAAAATCTCACACACTCCAAGACCCAGGGCAGAAGCAGTAATCTGAAAGGATCTGGGTCAGACCCACCTGCTGATCTGGGAAAGCCTCCCAGAGGCAGGAGGCAAATGGAACTCACCGTAGGGACATAGATACTGGCAGTAGCCATTTTAGGGAGCTCATTCTACCATGTGTAATGCTGGTAAGCACCATTTTAGAATCCTCCCTCTAGCTTACTAGCTTTGGGATGCAGTCCTGCCCCAAGCCACCAGCCTGTCAGCATCAGTACTGGGACACCTCAGGCCAAGCAGCTAGCTGGGCAGGGACACAGCACCACACACCAGCAGGCCAGCTGCCACAGGACCCGAGTCAACAGCCCCTTAGGACCCAGCCCCATCTACCAAAGGGCCCGGGATCCAGCTCCCCATACCAGTGCATGGGCACTAGCCCTGGGACATTCAGCAAGCCATTGGAACTGGTCCTGGCACCAGCAGGCAGAGACCAACTCTAGGACCCCACAAGGCCCTGCAGCTGGAAACCCTAGGACCCAGCTCTGCCCACCAGGGGTTAGACAACAGACCCAGGACATCTTGGGCCTGGGCCCATACACCAGGCCTGGAAACTCTAAGCCCTGTACCAAGAAATGCCAAGATGCAGCTTTGCCCACCAGTGTGCTGGCACTAGCCCCAGGACCCAGCCTCACTCACCAGTGGGCCAATACCTACTCTGGGACACCCCAGACTCCACAGCTAGCCATGTCAGGAACTGGGCCCACTCACCAGCAGGCCGACAGCAGCTTTGGGACACCACAACTATACAGAAAGCTGTGTCAGGAACCACCTCTGCCTACCAGCAGGCAGACACTAGATCAAGGAACCCCAGCCGGCAGCCAGCCACCTGGAGACCCCGCTCCACCCACCAATGGGCCAGGACTAGCCTCGGGACCCCCCCAGGACTCCACAGCCAGTCAACTCATGACCTGGCCCCATCTACCTGTGGGCGGCCCACACCAGTAACCAGGACTCCTCTGGCCATATCAGGACATGGCCCTGCCTACCATCAGCTGGCACTCTTTGTATAAGGCAGGGCATGGCGACCAACTGGAATGGGGGCCAGCCACAACCACCAGCACACCCACAGTAGTCAGCCCACCACAACAGAAGGACCCACACAACCCACACAGAGGGCACCACTAAAGCATATAGCTCTGGTGACCAGACAGGAGTGTGCTACTGGGTCCCATAGGATGTCTCCTACAAAAGGCCACTTCTCCAAGAGGGGGAAATGGAATGAATCTACCAAATACATAGAAATAAAAACAGCATATTAGGCAAAATGAGGCAAGAGAGAAACATGTTCCAAACGAATGAACATGATAAAACCCCATAAGAACTAAGTAAAGTGGAGATAAACAATCTACCCAATAGAGTTCAAGGTAATGATCATGAAGATGCTTAAAGAACTCAGGAGAAGAATGGACAGACACAGTGAGAAGTTAGAAGTTTTTAACAAAGAGTAGGAAAATACAAAGATAACCCAACAAAGATGAAGAATACAATAACTGAAATAAAAAATACACTAGAAAGAATCAACAGTAAATTAGATGATACAGAGTAACAGATCAGTGAGCTGGAAGGCATAGTAGTGGAAATCACTGAAGCTGTACAGAAAAAAAGAATAAAAAGAAATGAGGACAGTTTAAGAGACCTCTGGGAGTCTCTTATGTCAAGTGTACTAATGTTCTCATTATAGGGGTCTCAGAAGGAAAAGAGAGAGAGAAAGGGGCAGAGAACATATTTGAAGACATACTAGCTTAAAACTTCTCTAAACCTGGGAAAGGGAACAGACATCCAGGAAGTCCAGGATGCACAGATAGTCCAAAACAGGATCAACCCAAAGAGTACCACACCAAGACACACTGCTATTAAATTGGCAAAAATTAAAGATAAAGAGAGTATATTAAAATCAGCAAGGGAAAAGCAAGAAGTTATGCATAAGAGAATTCCATAAGGCTATCAGCTGACTTTTCAGCAGAATCTCTGAAGGCCAGAGGGAATGGCATGATATATTTAGTGATGAAAGGCAAAAACCTACAACCAAGAATACGCTACCCAGCAAGTCTTTTGTTCAAATTTGAAGGAGTGATAAAAAGTTTGACAGACAACCAAAAGCTAAAAGAGTTCAGTAACACAAAACTAGCTTTGTAAGAAATGTTAAACACAACAAATAACTTGGTGTGGATGTGGAAAAAAGTGAACCCTCGTGCACTGTTGGTGGGAATGTAACCTGGTGCAACTGCTATGGAAAACAGTCTGGAGATTCCTCAAAAAATTAAAACTAGACCTAACATATGATCCAACAATTCAACCTCTGGGTATTTATCCAAAGAAAACATGATAAATATAACTAACATCGACGTATGTTGTATATTAAAGGCGTTAAGAAAGTAAATCCTAAGAGTTCTCGTTCCAAGGGAAAAAAACATTTTTTTCTAATTCTTAATGTTGTATATATATGAGATGATGGCTGTTCACTAAACTTATTGTGGTAATCATTTTACGATGTATGTAAGTCAAATCATTGTGCTGTACACCTTAAACTTATACAGTGCTGTATGTCAATTATATCTCAAGGAAAAAAAGAGTAGACGCCTAAAAATTTTAAATATTAATATTTTAAATGAAGTGACTACTAATATTTTATAATATTAGTAGTCACTTTTATATATAAATATATATATAATATACAAATATATATTTATATATACAAAATATTTTATAATATTTTATAATAATTATCAACATTTAGAAAATGCACTTTGTCAGAAACACCTTCACCTTCAGTATAGTTGAATATTTTTGTTTCACTTTCACATTTACTTTTGCTTTTGCATACTGAAATAAGTACAATGTTCTTTATTCTGCTAATCTATGCTAAGCACAATTTGCTAAGCTGCTTTCAAGTATTTGATCAATTTCCTATGCAATACTCTGGTCTAATTTCTTAGGGAAAAGCACCAAGAGATGGGCAACGGAATCTTTTTCTATCAAAACATCACTAACTCTCAGGGGAAAAAGTACTAAAATACAATGAAGGATTAAAAAAACCCTTTATAATAATTAAAATTTATTTTAAATCTAGGAACATAAAGCACTATCCAATACAGCAAAATTAAAATGCAGTCCACTTAAATAAAAAAGCAAATTCCAGCTATATGTGTCTACAAGAGTTACACAGCATGGGGGAAAAAGACAGATAGTTTGAAAGTAAAAGAATGGAAAAGATAAACCATGCGAATCGTAAGCATAACAGCAGCTTATAGTAATATACGATGAAATAAATTTCAAAACAAGAAATAATTCCACAGATAACAGGAATATTTCATAATGACCAAAGGGAATCATTAGGAAGGTATACCAATCACAAATGTGCATGGATCTAATAACAACAAAGCTTCAAACTATGTGAAGCAAAAAATTACAGATCTAAAAGTAGAAATACATCCAGAATTACAGCTGGGGACTTTAATGCCCCTCCTTTAGGCACTGACAGAATTAGACCAAAACAAAAAAATCAGTAAAGCCTTAAGAAGATTTTAGCAATACTATCAACTACCTTGACTTAATTGTCATTTTAGAACACTACATCTAACAGCTACAGAATTCAGATTCTTTTTAGGTGCCCATTCTTCGAGATATGCTGCTGGGCATAATTCTCAATAAATTTCTAAAGATTTAAATCTAACAGTATTTTCCCTGTCCATGACAAAATTAATTAGAATTCAGTAGCAATAAGATATTTAGAAAAACTCCAAATATTTGGAAACTAAACAATACAGCTTTATTTGTAATATCCCATATCTGGAAAGAACACAATGTTCATCAACTGGAGACTGAGAAAACAAATTGTGGTATACTTATACAACTGAGTATTACTTACTGATTAAAAAAGAATAAACTATATGCATACATTCAACAAACATGGATGAAAACGACAAAAATATTTTGTTGAGGGGAAGACGCTGGACATAAAGGAGTACATATCATTATGATTTTATATATAAGAAGTTTAAATACTGGAAAAACCAAGCTAGTGCGACGGAAATCAAAATAGTGGCTGAGAATGGAGACTGGTTTCTAGGTAGCATTAAAGAACCTTCTGGGCTGATGGAAATGTTCTATATTTTGTTTGCAGTGGTGGTTTCATCATTGTACACATATGAAAATGCACTGAGCTATATACATTTAAGATCTATGCATTTCACAGCAGCTAAACTTACCCAATTTAAAAAACCATTTAAGGTACAGGCAACTAAAAAAAAAAAAAAAAAAAGAAAAAAATAAAACAAAAAAATAAGGAGTCGGGGCTCCCCTGGTGGCGCAGTGGTTGAGAGCCCCCCTGCCAATGCAGGGGACACGGGTTCGTGCCCCGGTCCAGGAAGATCCCACATGCCGCGGAGCAGCTAGTCCAGTGAGCCATGGCCGCTGAGCCTGTGCATCCGGAGCCTGTGCTCCGCAACGGGAGAGGCCACAACAGTGAGAGGCCCGCGTACCGCAAGAAAAAAAAAAAAAGTCAATCTTAGATGTGAAGAGCTCCTTAAATATGTGCTATATCATCAACATAGAAGAAGCAATTCCCTGAGCACAACAAAAGAAAACTTACATACATTTAATAATTATATACTAGTAAAGTTAAGGTCACTATAATAATGACACTCAAAATAAAAATTATATGATTAAATTTGTAATGGTTTCATAGCTAAATGTTAATTTTTTTGTTACTATTTCTCATTTTAGAGTCAACAATAAAAAAATAAATTCAAATAAACTGAACACATCCAAACCACCTAATTTAATTCAATTTCAAACAAGGTAATGGACCTTTTAAAATTATACTGGGTAAGGGCTTCCCTGGTGGCACAGTGGTTAAGGATCCACCTGCCAGTGCAGGGGACACGGGTTCGAGCCCTGGTCTGGGAAGATCCCACACACCTCGGAGCAACTAAGCCCGTGCGCCACAACTACTGAGCCTGTGCTCTAGAGCCCGCAAGCCAAAACTACTGAGCCCACGTGCCACAACTACTAAAGCCCGTGCACCTAGAGCCCGTGCTCCACAATGAGAAGCCCGCAAACTGCAGTGAAGAGTAGCCCCCACTCACCGCAACTAGAGAAAGCCCACACGTAGCAACAAACACCCAACGCAGCAAAAAATAAATAAATAGATTTATTAAAAACAAAAATTATACTGGGTAAAAAGTTAAGAGGTCTTTTCTTTTTGGTTAACAATAACAGAAGTAAAATGAAACTCCTGGGGCCAAAGACAGCAGTCTGGTATAGTGGTTATATCAACCCTTTTCTAAAAAATGGAGATGCCTGGGTCCTACCCTCAGAGTTTCCAATTCTCCACACCTAGGCTGGAGTTGGGCAGCATTATCTTTAAAATGAGTTTTAAGTACTTAGAATAGTGCTTGGCACATAGTAAATGATAATAAATGTTCGTTGTCATTATTTTCTATCAAGAAACACCTATCTTATAATGAACGGGGCACACAATTGACTAAACGTTGGTAATTATTTGAGCAACCTTGCTAAAACGTTCTTTAAATGCAGTTTTAAAATTGAGACTAGAAAATGTTATTTCTAATCTTAAGAAACTCTTAAGAAACTGAGTTCTATTGTAGATAACATATATACATTTTTAAGGAGAAATCTGAGTAGTTATGTACTAGGAAATAAAAATGATACTATTGGGAGAATGGAATTAAATGTTAAAAGTGAGACTAAAACACAAGAAACAAGCGCTTTATGTAATTTTTACTCTGCATATGTTTGTTAAATAAAGAAATGTTAGCTGGAGGAGAATGTAAAACAGCCTTTATTTCACTGTGAACTAGATGAATGAAAAATGCCTCTTTTGGTTACTGACCAGGCCACATTCATAATTTTTTACGTTATTTTTCTCCCATTTCCGCTTAGAATCTGAAGTTCTGGATTATAAAACACAAAATTTTCAATACAGTTTACCTTAAATAAGTACTATAAATAAGTATTTTTAGCTCTTAGACATTCAAACTCAAGATTTCCTCCTACGGTGGAAAATGAGTTCAAGATGAAGGTTACCATTTGTAATTAATTATGATGTGCAAATTTTCACATATGGTACTAATCTTTTGATTTATTCAAGAAGTCAATTTAATTAGTTCCTTGGGAAATATAAAAAGTTATGTCCAAAGGAATATTAAGTAAATGTTAAGTAAAAACAGCTGTTATCTTCAACTTTATATCATTAAGGGATTTAGTAACTTGAACAAAAAATATTAATTCTGATTTATCAGTAATCAATTCAAATGTTTCTGTGTCTCAAGATTACATGTAATTATAAAGTTTACTTACCATTTTTCAATAATATTCCAAGTACAGTACTGTTCTAAGTTATTTTAAGTAGAAATATGTTCATAGCTACTACAAATGAAAGTTCAAGTTCACATCAATTGACTGAGAACCCAGTGGGAGGACACAGTGGTTTCTAATCCACTAGAGGAAAGGAGAAGAAAGCAAGGGGGAAAAAGAATCCAGAAAGGAAAAATTTTAAAATATAGGTACCCTCTATTGCAAAGTCTATCCTAAGCTCTCGGTAGAAAACCCGGATCCAATGTCTTATTCAAAACTGTTTGAACCTTCCATGATCTGACCAGCCTACCCCATCTTTCTTTATCACACTCCCCCATGATCCATTCCTGTCATAAAGGGCATCTTCCAGTTCCTCAATAACTATTTTCCTTCTAGCTTCTGGGCATTCTTACATGCTGTTCCTTCTACAAAGAAAATTCCCTACACCATTTTGATTAATTTCTACTCAGGGAAGCATTTCCTGTCCCATAAATATGATTAAGCCCAACTGCTAACTGTTTTCATAACTCTTCTGTGTTCCTTTTATTTAAAAACTCTTCATATTCTATGATTACTATTTGTTTAATAGTGTCTTCCTCACTAGACTGCACTTTCATGAGTAGTAAAAGTATCTTTTATTTATAATTTATCACTGTATCTGAAATGACTAGCTAGAGTACATAGGGCCTTGTACACAGAATGGCCTCAGTAAATAGTTCCTAACTGAAAGAAACAAGGAAGGGAAAGAGAAGGGAAGGGAAGGGAAGGAAGCAAGGGAGGAAAGAAAAAAGGGAAGGAAGGGGATGGAAAAAAAACAGGAAACAAGAAGAGAAAAAAAGGGAAGAAAAGGAAGAATGGCTGGAAAGACTGATTATCTGTAGAACAGGAGTCTACTCTCATATCCCTTCACACTCCTTGTAGAATTTAAGACCATGGCAAGAATTCTAAGATAAAGATCAGAAGACAAATGGTAGTTAGTGTGATTCTTGTGTTATAACATATTTACTCTACCTTTTCACTAATCATGATTTTGATTCACAGATCCCTGGCTCTGGAAGATTCTAATAGAGCTTTTTGTGACATACAGTAAGCTCTCTGATCCCAAGATACCTATATTTTCTTCACAGGTTTCTATTTCTGGGCTCCAAATTAAATTTAACCTTGAATAAGCAAATGAAAAATAATATCTATCACAATAGAGAAATTTCCTTTTCACAGATTAAAAACTCTGATTAACATCATGAACAATTATTTACTATGTGCTAGTCATTTATCTTGTATCATAACACACAATATATCTTATTTAATTTTCAAAACAATCCGGGAGATACTGTCCACACATTTTTACAAAAAGCTATCAAAGAGAGGAAGTGAGGTTAGAACGCAGGTGTAGCTTCAGAGGCCTGCTCTTGAACAACAATGCCTCTTTTGTACACCTTATGGCAATAGAGAAAATTCTGAATTCCAGAATACTGCCTGATGATTAACAAATTTTTAGATGAGACCTATTAACCATAACCCTTGTACCTTAACACCTTGGGGCCTGCAAGGAGAAACAATGCCGACATTCCTTGAAAGGAAACTGGAGTAATACCTGCTATTGTGAAACTGCAAGGGAACAGCTACCTTGAGCTGTTCCAATGTCAATACTTCCATGAGAACTGGGAACATCTATGCTTTTTTAAATTTTCTCAGACAGCTCTCAATTCATCACCTCCCTGGTCAATGCAATTCAACTTCTGAGGGCTTACTGTATTAAAACTCAAGTGCTCTCACCTTTAAACTGAATGTGTCATTTATGTAAGACAAAAGATAATTAACAATGTGTGAACCTTATTTGCATCTTAATTCAAATAAACTTTTAAAAAATTTGACATTTATGAAATAATTAGAAATTTGAACAATGAAGATTAAGGAATTCATGTTTTAGAAAGTGGTAACAATTTGTATTATGGCTCTGTTTAAAATAAGAGTATATTTCTCTTTTACAGATATATATTAAAGAACAAAAACACAACCACCATCCCCACTTAAAAAAAAGTTAACTTGCGGAGGTTTTGCCTATTGGTGTGTTAATAGTGGTCTTTATTACTTTAAATTAACAGTGTCTTTATAAGATTGAAAAGCTAATGAAAAAATGAAAAAAAAATTGGTCAAGTATCCATGTAGTTTATCACCAAATATAAACTCTGGATGACAGGTTACATTTAAAATTTTTTCCAGATGTTTGACATAGTATTGCGATGCCTTAGGTCAGGGGTCCTCAAACCCCGGGAAACGGACCGGTATCGGTCCACGGCCTGTTAGTAACTGGGCCGCACAGCAGGAGGTGAGCAGCAGGCAAGCGAGCAAAGCTTCATCTGCCATTCCCCATCACTCACGTGACTGCCTGAACCATACCCACTGGCCCCCACCAGTGGAAAAACTGTCTGCCACGAAACTGGTCCCTGGTGCCAAAAAGGTTAGGTAGGGACCACTGCCTCAGGTAATAATATGTGACTGGAAGTATAATTGCACTCTTTCATTTTCTTGTGAGCTAAATCACTCAAAACATAATATTTTGTGTTTACAGCAAGTGCCCTAAGTCAATTAGAAACACCCCTCATATTTTTTGGGAATATTTATTCAGATCATCTGATCTAAAAATGGCAAATAATATGTAGTTATTTTAATCAGAGATCAAACCACCTATTTACCTAGCCCCCCAAACCCACCATAGTTTATAAGTTGTCAATAAATAAAAGATTTTATAAGAAAGCCTTGAGTTATACTGAATAGGAACAGTATTAACATCACTAAATTAAATCTGCAACAATGTTACAATTTTTTGTATTGTGTTACATATTTTAGAGACCAATTTAAAAAGGGAATAGTCAAGATCTTAAAAACACCACTGTTCTAATGCAAAAGTTTAAAAAAGAAAAAGTCCTGTCATAGGAAGATAAACGTAAAAATAAAAAAGAAATAGAAGAAAATGGTAGTTTTTAGTTAAGAATGGAAAACCTTTAACTACAAACTTAAATCAGAAAGTAGTTAAGGCTTGTACCAAAATAAAAAACAAACAAAAAAACCCCCATAAAAACCTCTAAATTAGCAAAAAAGTAATGCCAAAAAAGGTACTTTAGTCAAGCCAAAAGCCGTTTTCCATTCTGCTTTTCCATAAATAAGAAGTTAAAAAAAAATTTTTTTAACTCAGTGAGTCATATAGAATGGAAATATCTGAACATTCAGGTCCCATGAAAGCTTTGGAAACTTACTTCAGTTTTTCCTCTTCACTCAATGTCTTCCACAGTTCTTCAATTTGTACTGTTGCATCTTCCAAACTGGTCTTGGAATTGTCTGTGAGAAACTGAGCACGATGATCTTGAACAAAAAGGGCACTTGCTGACATGGGTTTCTTGATTACTCGATTGCTAATTAAATCATAAGCTGTAAGCTGTCCAGATTTGTTATCTACCACATTTGATTTTTTGTTATAGGAACTTTCATTCAAATTCTTCTGTTCAGGACTTGGGTTATTATTATTATTACTTACTTTACACGCTAAACTTTCTTGAGGTAGTAAAATTTTCACAGGTTCAATGTTTTCTCCTCTTGAATCTTTAAGTACATTTCCCTTGCTCCAGTCATCTACACAAATTTCCAAAGACTTCTCGGGAACTGCTTCTTCCTCATTTTCCCCACTCTCATCTATATGGCCTTTACTGCCATTTTCTGATTGGGCTTGCTTAACAGAACCTACAAAACAAACTTCACTATGTTCCTTTTGGGTGTCCTCACATGATAAATTATTCATTGGGATCTCCTGAAATGTATTCCCACTGTTCTTATCAATGCTAGAATTTTCACTATTAAAATGATCATCACAATGGTCACCAATATGCATATGATGATTCAAACAATAATTAGTGTTTTGCCCAGATTTATCATTATGCACATCATTCTGAAAAGGAATGGCTGAAGTATCAACATTTGGATAATTATTTCCAGATGTTTCCATCGTAGTAAAAAGCACATCTGTTTCTGTTGTTTTACTAACAACCATGTCATCTGAGGAAACATCTGTTTTACTACTTTCATAAGAATTTGTACTAGTTAGTGATCCATAATAAGTTGTCATCAGATTTTCAAGAGCAATCAACACAGATTCCTAAAAATACAAATTAACAAATGTTAGAGGAAATTATGAAAATAATATTAAAAAATCTACAGAAACAAGCGTATCTTTTTCACATGAAAATGGTTAGGACTGCATAAATTTGTAAATAGCATAAATACAAAAAAAATCTGAAAAAGATTACCTTATTCTGTAATAATACTTGACTTTTATCTGGTGTTAAATTCACATCTACATCAGCTGTAGGAACATCAATTTTCAGAAAGAAAATGGGATACAAACGAGTAGATTCCTTTAGGCATTTCAGATTGTAATAATGTCGGATTAGCTAGAAATATATGTAATGAGTGAAAGACAAAAAAAAAAGACATAAAAAAAGATAGTATTGCCATCTTTAAAATACCACCAAAAGAAGCATATTTAACTGAGAAACTGAGTGGATGTAACTGCTTATTAGGAAAAGTAGTATCTAAATAGTAATGCTCATTTAGAGGCTTTGAACTTACATAAAGCACAAGCATTCATTAAGAAGTACAAATATCCAATGCAACTGGCTTCATGGTTAAAAGATCATAGTGTCATGGATGTTTTGAAAGTCCTGGGTTCAAATCCAAATTGTGTTACTTCCTCGTTATGTGGTCTAAGATAGTCACAAACATTTCAGTCTCTTTACTATAAATAAGGATAATAATTCACCACAGAACTGTTGTGAAGAGTCATATGTAAGGTATCTAGCACAATGCTTAATAAATGATATTGTATCTATTTTTCCTTTTCCTTATTTTGGAACAAATTCTTAGAAGTAGTCCTTATAAGAAGCTGACAAGTGACAGAGTTTTTATTTCTGATCCAAGTGATACTTTTTCTTAAAAAGATTACCTTTAATATATCTTTTTGGTGTACTGGTCGACTGTTTATAAAGATGAAACTCCTTTCTGGGGTTGAAAGACTTGTAAAAGAGTGGTCTGCATCATGCTTTGGAAGAAATCCACTTAGATAAATCTATAATTGTAATAAATAATTACAGAATTGATATGCAATGTCAATGATAAATGTGATTCCATGGGTCTGGCTATATACAATACATTAAGAGGTATAAAAAAATTGAGATTTCCCTGGTGGCTCAGTGGTTAAGAATCTGCCTGCCAATGCAGGGGACACAGGTTCGAGCCCTGGTCCGGGAAGATCCCACATGCTGCAGAGCAACTAAGCCCGTGCGCCACAACTACTGAGCCTGCGTGTCACAGCTACTGAAGCCCGCACACCTAGAGCCCGTGCTCTGCAACAAGAGAAACCACCGCAGTGAGAAGCCCGCGCACCACAATGAAGAGTAGCCCCCACTTGCCCCAACTAGAGAAAGCCCGCATGTAACAATGAAGACCCAACACAGCCAAAAATTTTAAAAATGAAAAAAAATAATAAAGTAAAAAAAATTAAAAAGCCTAAATAACACTGTATATATTTTTTAAAAGGTATAAAAAAATTAACAAACAAATGGATTTCGATCTTAAGGTCTAAAGAGCCATATATTTCCTGATAACCATGTCATGAGCATTAACCTTAAATAAATTACTGAAGCGTGTTAAATTGGTGTTCTCAGCCTCTGACTCTCCCTTTTTGCAATTCTATTTTAAGGAAAAACTGGCATTCATGAAAGTTTCACCAACGGCCATATATCTCATTGTCATAGGACATACAACATAAATACTGCTCTTTGCTCAACCTGATCTTCTTTCTGTCTTCTAAAAATTTCTTTCCTCATATTGTGACTTTCCTCTGGCTCTTTATCCTTTTCTTTTCAGCAACCGTTCTCTGTAAAGAAGTGGCTGTTTCTATCTTTATTCTGAGTATGCCATGAAGTCAATCTGACTGGGTTTTCATTACTGAGGGAAAATAAAAAAATCTTTTACTCTTTGATACATTGCAGCGTTGTACTTTATCTTCATTTTTGTTTAGAGAACTATTTTACAAATGTTTGAAGAGGGAGAAAATAAAGAAGAATCCTAGAAAAAATACCAGCGAGAAGACTGATTGATTTAGGGAACAGAAGGCAAGGAAAATGCTCCTACTTTTACTTTTAAAGATAATACAGAGAATTGTTAGGAATACCGGATAGAGCCAGACTGACATGATTTAAATCCTAGCTCTACTACTAGTGTGATCTTGGTCAAATTATTCAAAATACAGGCCTATAATAATCTCTTATCTGAAACAACTGGCATCAGCTGTTTTATTAACCTGTTAAGAAACAGTAATAATGGGAAAATTTCAGCTTAGGTTTAGAAAAGCAAGAGTGTCAGTGGGGGTGCTATTTTTAGTTAAGCAGAAACCATGAGGCTCCTTACCAACGTATCCTGCAGGCTGCCACCTATGTCTACGGCTATCCCTGCCCTTGGAAATAAGTGCTTAAGGAGATGCAGTACCAATTTTAGAACACTAAGCGCATTACCGTCACAGTGCCAAACTGTGCCAATTAAAATTAGTTAATAAATAAACCTAGATAATCCATTATAAAATGAAAATACTTAATTAACTGTAAAACTTCACAAGACTTATAAATGGTTGTATAATTTACCAAGTAACATGAGACCCTTCTTAAAGCACCTGCTGAGCATCAGGGAGAGCCTGTTTAGCCTCTGAAAGACTTATGGGGCTTGTTGATGGAAAAAAAATACCCAGAATAGGGAAGAATGAAGATTAAAATGAAGAAAAAATTGGTAATATTGCTAGTCTTTTCCTTCCACACCATCTTGGCTGGCCACTGAATAAATACTATTACTTCCGAATACGGAGCTTTAAAAATGGCTTAAGACAACCTTAAGAACTAACAAGCTGTAAGTTATATGGAATAGTAAAATCAAATGGCAAAGTCTTATAAAATGCTATAAAAAGTGAAAATCCTGGCTTCCCTGGTGGTGCAGTGGTTGAGAGTCCGCCTGCCGATGCAGGGGACACGGGTTTGTGTCCCGGTCCAGGAAGATTCCACATGCTGCAGAGCGGCTGGGCCCGTGAGCCATGGCCGCTGGGCCTGTGCGTCCGGAGCCAGTGCTCTGCAACGGGAGAGGCCACAACAGTGAGAGGCCCGCATACCACAAAAAAAAA
>NW_020185317.1:5924593-5962674 GCF_003031525.2 Neophocaena asiaeorientalis asiaeorientalis
GGGGCCCGAAAACCAAAAAAAAAAAAAAAAAAAAAAAAAGTGAAAATCCATCTATTTCGAGTGAAGAAAAATGTCTGTAAGAGACCAAATCAGTGCAACAAAATAAAAAATTAGATAGACCTTATAAGATTCTATACCCAACTATTAACTAAATAGCAAAACAAAAATCAAAGGCAAAATATAAACAAATAATTCTCCCCTGATTGTCCTTCAGCTATGGACCCCTCTCTCCTTCCCTTCATCTCCAATACTCTATAATCTGGCTTCTACCTCAGTGACCAACTCCAATGGACACTTAGTTCTACCCTTACCTGACTCTCTACAGACCCTGATAACAATGACAACTCTCTACTTTGGGAAGCATGACACTGCTTCAGCCTTCTCTTTCTGTTTCCTCTCTGACACTTCCTCTTTAGTATGGTTTGCTGGTTTCTCTCTCTTTGCTTACAGTCTATAATGATGATGGTCCCCTTGAGTTTCATCATCAGATCCTTTTTTCTTGCTCTCTATACTCTCCCTGAGTAATTTCATTCCCATCTATACACATACACCAGTGACGCTAAGATACAGATGTAGAACCTTTATTTCTTTCATCCCCAAATGCTTACTATCTTTAACTAGCTGTCACACAAACCTTCTCAATCTCACCACATTCAAAACTTGATAAAATATTTAAGCTCACTTCTACCCTGCTGTCCAACTAGCTCCTCCTGTATTCCTTTACCATGATAAACAGCCCTGCCCCCTACCCAGTTTGTCAAACCCATCTCTTCTTCTCTGCCCCGATTCTGCTGAAGTAACCTTGACGTTCTTCTCTTTCGGTAAACCTCTAGAACCCTATGGGATTTATGTTTCTAAAGTAAAAATTTAAGTACTTCTGATCAGGATAGTGGAATAAATGCACAACTTATTAATAATTCCCTTCTCTCCATCCCAACTGCAAATACATAGCAGTGATAGTGATAGATGAAATAAATTCTTTTTTTTTTTTTTTTTTTTTTTGGGGTAGGGGGTCTCCCACTAGGCACGATCCCGTGTCCCCTGCATCGGCAGGCGGACGCTCAACCACTACGCCACCAGGGAAGCCCTGAAATAAATTCTTACAAAAATTTTTAAAGACCTAACCGTTTAAAAATAAGACAAAGGAACCACAAACATAAAGATGTTATGAATGCTAAGCATAACAGGGAGTGATGGCTGAAATCAAAAGCCCTTATGTGCTCTATGATCAGAAACCAGCTGTATCAGAAAAAAAAATTGTAATGATGTGTGATTATGGATGTAACTAGACTTACTGTGGTAACCACCTCACAATGTATACATTAACAAATCATAACATTGTACACTTGAAACTAATATGTCAACTGTATATCAATTAAAAAGAAAAAAGGAAAAAAAGAAACCAGATGGTCAATTGGAAATTCAATTCTGGTATGGAAATAAGGACAGAAAACACATATAGTTAGGGGATTTAAATCAGTCTTTCCCTTTGAAATGGGCAAATTTCTCCTCCCACACCCACAAATGTTTAAAAAATAGTGACTACTGTTTGGAGCTGCTTGCAAGGATCACCAGAAAGAACAGAGACAACTCCAAAACCAAAAATAAAGTTAAGCCAAGTCAGCTAGGAAAAAGGGTCTGCAAAACATTGGCAGGACGAAAGGCATGAACTACTAATATTAATACCTAGTTTTGAATTGGAGCTGGGAGGGCAGTGGTATCTGCCAAACTATGGGAAGGGAGAGGAAAGTGGGAGGGAAAAACAAAACAATAAATCTGCATTCAAAGTGATTTTGTAAATTAAAATTTCAAAGCATATAAAATGGCAGAGAATGAGAGAATATTCTCTCAGGAATAAAAATGATAGAGCGATATGAAAATGACTGAAATTAGTATGTGTACCATGCTTTCAAAAGAGTAAATAAAAAACATTATTAAAAAAAACCCAGAAGATAAAGAAATCAAAACTGGTAGCTATAAATCAAGTTTAGAAGAAAGAACAGAAAAGTAGATATTGTTTTGGGAATAAAAATCAGGCAGCACTGAGGAATTCACCCAGAACTTAGCATGGATTGATGCAGAGCTATCAAAGAGAAGATAGATGTCAAAACAAACAAACAAACAAAAAAACCAACTTGAGGAGTTCCATCAAACCAACAAAGCCACACTGGGAAACTCCATAAGAAATGCCACCACAGCAGTGGTGCACCTGGGATCACCATCCATAATTAGGAGATTCTTCCCATATGGAGTTGCTATATAGATAAGAAAGGGACCCTCAATATTACAGAAACAGATATTACGAAGATTTTCTGCACCCAAGGTTCCCAATGACTTATGCATCTGCCACCCCAGTCCAGTGAAGGGCCTTGGTGGCCAAGTTTCACAACTTGAATGTATGTAATGAGGACAAAAGTGAGGTGAGAGGGGCAACCATTAGCAGTTGGTAAACAACTTAAGATTGATTTTGGCTAGGAATGAGAATGGGTCAAGGAAACTCTGAAAGCCCAGAAAGCATGGAATAGTGATGGGTAGCTGGTGGCAACATAAATACAATATCCATTTAGACACACAGTGCATGAACAAAAGAGAGATTTGGTTAGACGATCATTCTCACCAGGGAGACACTCAAAAAGTCTGTCCTTCTGACAGCCCACTGGAGTGGTACTACTCAGCAACACATAGTTTCCAAGTACCCTCATTCCCCCATGCAAGAATAACCACGTGAAGGTACAGCAAAGTTTTGGTATCTGTCGAAGATTACCAGCAGCCCTTGTACAATTCTATCTCAAGATAAAATTTAAAAATCAATGGACATGGGGCTCACTGGTGGTGCAGTGGTTAAGAATCCGCCTGCCAATGCAGGGGACATGGGTTCGAGCCCTGGTCCAGGAAGATCCCACATGCCACGGAGCAACTAAGCCTGTGAGCCACAGCTACTGAGCCTGCACTCTACAGCCCATGAACCACAACTACTGAGCCCACATGCCACAACTACTGAAGCCCCACACCTAGAGCCCGTGCTCCGCAATGAGAAGCCACGGCAATGAGGAGCCCGTGCACCGCAAGGAAGAGTAGCCCCCGCTTGCCGCAACTAGAGAAAGCCCGCACACAGCAACAAAGACCCAACGCAGCCAGATAAAATAAAAATAAAATAATAAAATAAATGTATGGAAAAAAATCAATGGACATGCACAGATCTGGCAACATATCTCAATACAGATCAAAGAAAAGAAATCCAAACTGCAGGAATGACTCATGTTCCAATCACACATGGAATCATAACTAACCAAGGTCTACATCAGTGCTTTTCCTACTTGAATATGCACTCGGAGACCACATTAAAATGCAGATTCTTGGGCTTCCCTGGTGGTGCAGTGGTTGAGAGTCCGCCTGCCAATGCAGGGCACATGGGTTCGTGCCCCCGTCCGGGAAGATCCCACATGCCGCGGAGCAGCTGGGCCCGTGAGCCATGGCCACTGAGCCTGCGTGTCCAGAATTCAGTATGTCTGGGATGAGGCCTGAGATTCTTCACCTAACAAGCTTCCACGTAATGGCAATGCTGCTGGTCTTCAGACCAAACTATGACAAGTAGAATCTCTAAAGCACAACACCACAGATATCATGTATGGATCTCCTGTCACAAGCTTCCTGGGTTACCAGCATAGGCAACAAAGTTCCAGGAAGCCACAGGGAACCCAGGGGAATTTAGACAGTACCCTTATTATCCCAAGTCAGCCACCATGACCAGTCCAAGGTGGCACTAGTGTCTAAACTTTTAAACAACTATTAAGAAAGCTCTGAAAAATAGAACCCATGTCAGATCATGGCCACTAAGGGTGGCCTGAATTGTTCCTCAGGAGAGAGAACTCTTAACACATTCATTGAGCACAAGCTCCCATCCAAGACTCCAATAAGATGATAATTAAGAACTCAATACTGCAAAAAAGGATAGGAGGGGAACTAGTAGCAGAAAAGAGATTGCAACAAATTATAAAAAAGAAAAGGAGAACAGAGAAGTCATAGTAATGTATACTCCATATAAGCGTTCAACTTTTAGAATGAATCTTCAAATAAAAGATGATTACATAATTAAACTTCTTCCAACAAACAAAAGATGGTTACATAAGAAAATAGGTTATTAAGCTAGATAACATGAAAGTGGAGCTGACATGACTGAGAGGGAGAAGAGCAGGTAGAAGTAAGATTGGGAGTGCTAATAACCTCATCCAATATTATTGGGACTGAAGAAGACTGTCTGAAGCTGACAGATCAAGAAAATAAAGCTGGAATACATATATCTAGGATGGGAAAGGGAAAACAAAGGTAAGAGAGCTCAACTTCTTTTCTTTCATTGTAGAAAGTAAACAGATGAAGATTCTAAATTGAAAATCACTTAAAAAATTAATGTAGCCACGATACTTAAACAATAAACAGAAAAGATAAAAACAGGAAGCAGGGCTGGGAAGAGAGGTTTAATATGAGCTCTGTGCGTATTTTCCTTTTGTACCTTATACACATACTTCGTTAAAATTTTAAAAGAAAAACTTCTTGCAACCCCAACCCCACAAAAAGGAAATAATTTAACAGTTTCATTGGTAAATTAGAATTATTAAAGAACATTTTTGTTGTATACCTGAGATTCTTCAGAGTGGTACTGAAAGGGTTCCATGTTGCCCATAACAGCAGTCCCCAGAACAGACATGAGAGCCATTTTATGATCTGATACTCTAGTTTTCTGCCAAATAATTGCCTAGGGACAAAATAACACAGACAACTTTTGACACAATTTGGATATAGTAAACTCAAGTACTTATACAAATTATTGCTATATTTAGCATTCATCCCTAGCTTATATTTTCTGCATCATTTATAAGATATGCATGTCTGACAGAACTCCGTTTCCAAATTTTAGTAGCTATATATGCTGCAGTGTAGAATCTATTTTAATTTCCCTTAACCTCAATTTTCTTCTCTCTGTAAGATGACTAAGAATAATTATCTCCCTGAGTTGTTGGAAGATGAAAATATATGATGTAGGCAAACACATAGGCAGTGTCTGGCATAAAACAGTTTCATTAAATATTAATTCTCTCCCCTCTTCTAATCCTAAACTTCAGAGTATATACTTCAGAGTATATTTAAATTAAATCGCTACTCCAAGTAAAGTATTACTGTTTTATTGAAGACAGACACCTATGCTATAAGATTTCTGTAAATAGTCAAACTGGTATAAAAATTTAGGATAATGCATGCTTTTTAAAATTACCTTTATAATTACCTTTTACACACAGAAAACTTTAAAAAAGCTAACTGAACCTTACAGACATAAAAGCTGAATAATGAGTTTGGATTTTTTTCACTGCAAGCATCCAGTAGGGTAGTTTAAGAGAAGCATAGTCCAGAGAGACCGCACCAAAGTTTGGCTGTGAAGTGTATGATCAGGTACCACATACTGAAATTTTTTCAGTTAATGAGGTCCAATTATAGTCAAATCTCTTGAGAAACCACCAAATACAGACACATATCATTCATTCAACAAATATTCACTTAGAACCCCCTAAATCCTAAAGAAAATGTGTAAAGGGCTTAGGAGAAAACATCAACATTCAAGAGGCAGACAGAGGAAGAAGAGGAGACTGAAAAAGATTGGCCACAGAGGCAAGAAGAGTCACAGGACATTATGGTGCATAGAACAAGGAAGTTTTTTTAAGAAGAAAGAAGTAGTTATGTGTGACCAGTGTTGAGAGACCAAGGTAAAAAAAGAGATGTGGCCACAGGATTTAGCAATCAGGAGGATGAGAGCAGTTCTCAGGAAGCAGAGTAAACGAAGCCAAATTTTACTTACTAGACAGTGACTATAGGGGGAACATATGAAAGAGACAGCTCTTTTAGGAAGTTTGGCTGTAAAGTGAAAGCAGACAGCAATAACTGGAGGCAGGTGGATCAAGGCAAGCCTTGATGACACACTTGAACAAAAAGCAGTGAGGGAAGAATGGGTATACAAACAAGTAGGTTTGTAGAATCAATGGAAGGAAGTTGAGAAAGTTCTCCTTTGTTCTCTCTTTCTCTCTCCCTCTTTTTTTTGTAATGTAGAAAGGTTATTTGTTCCAAGTAAAAAGACACTGATTTAAATATTTGATTGTACAGAAGGTTTAAAAGAAAGAGAGATACTCCGGCTAGATCAAAGGATCCTAGCCAAACAAATTCCTTAACATGACCCGGAACCTATGTAGGCAGGAAGAAGTACTAACAATATTATGTATAATAAAATGAAAGGGGAAGTAAATGAATTCATGTTGTTCTCTAACTGGCATGTCAGGGGATAGCAGCGAAGTGCTGTTCTCTTCTGGACAAGATGACAATAGTCACTGACTCTGCTTCTTGATATGTATCGTCTGTAAGCCACTTTTGTTTTTAGAATCTCAAAGACCAACCTGCTGGGGAAAACAGATAGTGTAACAACTGCTCAAGAAGACAAATTGCCCAATATTTAGTGTAACAGGAAAACCTTTTACCTATTCCCAGGGTTTTATTAATACTAATCAAGTAGGAGTTACAATTTATGAAGAACTTACTTACTAGGCACTACTATTCTAGAAACCATTAATTTTCACAACCATTTCAGGCAGGTATTATTATCTCATTTTCCAGATGAGGAAACTGAGGCTCAGATTGATTTACCCAAAGAAACAGAGATATTAGATCATGGAATCATGATTCATACCCTAACCTTTCTGGTTCCAAATTTTTACTTTGCTAACATCTCTCTCCTCTCTAGTCAAGGATAGTAATAAGTTACAGCCAACGTCAGACCCTAATTGGGAATTCTCAAATAGTGTCTCTGACAAATGCATTTTCATGTATGAGTATGTGATATGTTATGAAATCTCCAGTTGTTTGAGGGTATTAATACACTCTCAAAGCAAAATTATTTTAAAAATTCATTTAAAGTTAAATAAATAATTTACCTTTAGAAGAGGGCAAGGAGAAAAATCGGGGTCTCCAAATCAAAGAAACCACACCAGAATAACAGAAATCCAAAAAAGACTGGGAGCTACTCTTATAGCATCCTGAAGTCAGAATACTTTTGAGAGTGCAGCTTGTCAGTACCAACCTTAACCGTATTATGCAGATCCTTATACCTAAGGATTTCTAAACTTCTGATAATTTTTATTTATTAATATTCATATAAATACAGATGTGTAGTAATTAGTCCCAGCAAAATGACAGAACTAGAATTTAGGTACTGTTCTGTCCTAGATGCCAACTTTTCACTGTCTATTGCTTTGAAAGTGATCTCAATTAGAAAAAAGGACCTAAAGTACATGAAATCAAATAGAAAAGTAAATTGTAAACAATTAAAAAATTAAGGTATAGGTTCAATGTGTATATTTCTAAAAATATTACGTTTTGGTAACTACATTTCCACTTAAAGGCCAATACGCTATTTAAAATTGGAACTGCTCCAGGAAACATGGGATGTCACGTAAGTTTTTTTTTTTTTGCGGTACGCGGGCCTCTCACTGTTGTGGCCTCTCCCGTTGCGGAGCACAGGCTCTGGACGCGCAGGCCCAGCGGCCACGGATCACGGGCCTAGCCGCTCCGCAGAATGTGGGATCTTCCCGGACCAGAGCACGAACCTGTGTCCCCTGCATCGGCAGGCAGACTCTCAACCACTGCGTCACCAGGGAAGCCCCACATAAGTATTTTTAATCTTTATTTCAGCACATATTATAATACATAAATGCTCTGGCTAAATTAAAATTTTTGGAGAAACTTCTAAATTTATTCAGCAAATATTTTATTGAACATCTACTTTGTACCAGATTCCATGCTAAAAGCTGGGAATACAAAGATAGAAGGACAAGGTCCCAGCTTTCAAGTAGCTAAAAATACCAAAGGAAAGTAAGGCATTAAAATAATTATAATGCATTATGAAAACCGCTAATACAAAACACAGTGGGAACACTGTAGAAGAAACCTAAGTCTACTCCACAGAGCCACTGCATGTGCGGTGAGACTTGAAAGGAGTCTGCCACCCACAAATTATGGGAAGGGCATTCCTGACAGGTAGAAGAGCACATGCAAAGGTATGGAAGCATAGAAAATATGCCTTGCTGGAGATGAAGCTGGACAAGAAGCTGGACAAGATAGATAGACAGGAACAAGATCGTGAATGACCTAGTATATCATGCAAAGAAGTTTATAGTTTCTCTTATATGCAATGCAGAATCAATGGACAAATCTAATTGGGAAAATGCCATGATCAGATATGGATGTTAGATCTTTTGACCTTGAAGACTTTCTGTTAAGTGAGATAAGTGAGACAAAGACAAACACTGTATGACATCACTCATATGTAGCATCTAAGGAAAAACTCACAGAAACAGAGTAAAATTGGTAGTTACCAGGGCATAAGGGTTGGGGGGATAGGACAGATGTTATTTAAGGGTACAGACTTGCAATGAGTAGTAAATAAATCCTAGAGATGTAATGCACCGTACAGTGAATATAGATAATAATATTGTATTACATTCACCAAACTTGCTGAGAGACTAGAACCTAATTATTCCAACCAGTAAAAAGAAAAATTAGTTAATGTTATAGAGGTGCAATTATTGCTACAATGGCAATCATATTATATTCAATAATACAGTATCAAGTCAACATGTTATATACCTTAAATTTACACAATGTTTTGTGTCAAATATATTTCAATAAAAAAAAGAAAGAGATCTTTGGCAAGAACGATTTAGTGAGAATTGAAACTAAAGCAATATGGATTAAAAAATGTGACTGTAATAATCCAACTCAGAGATTCTCAACTTTTATTGAGGACACATAAAATGGATGAGGTTCACATTCGCAAAATAGTCTCATAGACACTGACGATTGTGTGTTTTTCCTGGCACACTAGCTATAACACTATCGCTTTCTCTTCTACTCACAAAAATACAATGGAACGCAAGTCAGTAAAAGTGACATTTACAGGATTATTTATCTTATTTTTTTAAAGGTAAAACATTTGCGAACTTTGGTATCTTACTAATATTAACACTGTGGCTGAGAATCACTGGACTGGGTAACAGAACCAAGCACACTGCTAAGAGTAAAAGAAAACATATAGACTAAAGGATATGAAACAGACTTGATGTGATTTTGTGACTCAGTGCATAGGGAGAGGAAGAAAAGGAGAAGAATCAGGAATGTGATTGAATCCTTGGTACCAATAACAGCATCAAGTACTCAGAAGGGCCCAGTAAACGATTTGTTGAAGGAGTGAGCAAATGAATACATTTTCCTAGAGAAAAGTAACCCTAGTGGAGTTGAAAACTAGCTCTTTATTTTTAAATATTAAGACTGCTGGTTCTCACACCACTACATGGGTTAGAAATTATAGTCTTTGTCTATTCCTTTAGGAAATCCAGAACAACTTTGCTTTTCCTTCTTTTCTTTAAAATACTAGTTTTATTCTGATAGAACTGACACATGATACAATTTAAGTATACAAGTATACAATTCAATGGTTTTTAGTATGTTTACAGAGCTGTGCAACTAAATCCCCACAGTTTAATTTTTTAAAACAATTTTATCATTGCAAAAAGAAACCCTGTACCCATTAGCAGTCATTCCCCATGTCCCTGCACCTTCACCTTATGCAATCACTAATCTACTGTCTCTATAAATTTCCCTACTTTGGGTATTTCATATAAATGGAATCATACGATACATAGTGAGTGGCTTGTTCACTTATAGCATAACTTTGTCAAGTTTTATCCATGCTGTATCAGTACTTCATTCTTTTTTTAAAATCCAGTTTTATTTAGCTACACAATGCTAAAGACTTTACAGACTGTCTCAGGTGTATCTTACAGTAATGATACAATTTAATTTACACGAAAGGGTAAAACATAAAATATATGAATTTAGTTTTGAGTTTACAGTAAGGGAAGAAGCTAGCATAATTAATATTATATGATCTAAAGAAAAAATAGGAGCTAACAAATTCTGTAACTGAGTGTTAATTTGCATGAGATGATAGATTCTCCAGATGAGGGACTTTTATGCTGTTCAACTCAGAAATTTAGTGTCTGTCACATAACGAATATTATTTACATGTTTTAAAATGAGATGGATGTAGAAAGCCACCAGCTATATACCCCACTAATGATGATTCTAACTCAGCTCAGGTCACAGGAACTTCCAATATTCTCTCCCTTCTAGATGGAGGATAGAAATAGGTGACTGAGGTTCTTTCCAATTTCTATAAACAGATACTGATAAAATGATTCCTACCAAAAAGTTACAAATAATACTGACAGCAGCAAGGCTCTTTGAAAGAAGATCATTTTGAATGACACTGCTTCCTAGTTCTGTTTATCATTTTCAAGTGAATTTTGAGTCACTGCTTTTTTAACACTTCTGAACAATTTCAGCTTAGATATAATTTTTATGCAATGCCTCTGAATTCTGACCATTAAACACAATGTGTTTAGGTAAGAATCACATTAAGTCATTAGTGTGCTTCATTTCATTGGCATCTGGAATAGTCACTGATTAGCTGGGTTGACTGGTTTCATATGTAAAAATGTGCAGAATTCCTTTTATCTTCATCGTCCATACTAGAAATTTTAAAGGCAAAAAAGCTATGCTCAAGTGATTTCAGGTTAAAACATGTGATTTCAAGTGATTTCAGAGTTTGGGCACTCAAACTTTAATCAAAGGCTCAATCTCCACATATTTATGTGCAAAATTCCAAAGTGACACTTATCAAATAAAGAAATCTTAATGTCCTATTAACAGCTATATAACCTACACTTCTGTATGTCACATAACATTTAATTCTTTTTGCACTGGGAGCTGCACTGCAAACATAAATCTATTTATATAAATACAGCCTTCCTGAAAGATTCCAAAAGCACTAGTCCACTCAACATGCCTATACACATCGAAGTACTGAGGTCCCATCACAGAGAAAAGAGCAATGGGTTACGTAGACATACAAGGAAAAAAATGGTCAGAATCCTTGCCCTCTAGGAAATTAAAAGCTGGCTGAATTAGAATGCAGTATTGGTATCAATAGGATAATTAAGGACATGGAAATATTTGGTTGATAACGAGCAATAATTTCTTTTTTAAAATCTTTTTTTCAGCTTTGAGGTATAATTGACAAAAACTGTATATATTTAAGACGTACAATCTTATTGTTTCATATAATATTGCATATTGTGCAGTGATCACCACAATCAAGCTAATAAGCATTCATTACCTCACATAGTTACTATTTTTTGTTTTTACTTTCATCCCACCACCAACTCCCCTCTGGTAAACACCTGTTGGTTCTCCATGAGTCTTTCGGTTTGTTATGCTTACTCATTTGTTTTGTTTTTTAGACTCTACATATAAATGAAATCATACAGTATTTCTTTTTCTCTGACTTATTTCACTCAGCGTAATACCCTCTAGGTCCATCCATGTTGTTGCAAATGGCAAGATTTCATTCTTTTTTATGGCTCAGTAGTATTCCATTGTATATACGTACCACATCTTCTTTATCCATTCATCTGTCAATGGACATTTAGGCTGCTTCCATATTTTTTTTTTTTTTTTTGCAGTACATGGGCCTCTCACTGTTGTGGCCTCTCCCGTTGCGGAGCACAGGCTCCGGATGCGCAGGCTCAGTGGCCATGGCTCACGGGCCCAGCCACTCCGCGGCATGTGGGATCTTCCCAGACCAGGGCATGAACCCGTGTCCCCTGCATCGGCAGGCAGACTCTCAACCACTGTGCCACCAGGGAAGCCCCATTCCATATCTTGACTATTGTAAACAGTGCTGCAATGAACATAGGGGTGGATATATTTTGTCAAATTAGTATTTTTGTTTTCTCTGGAAAAATACCCAGAAGTGGAATAGCTGAATCGTGTGGTGGTCCTATTTTTAATTTTGTGAGGAACCTCCATGCTGTTTTCCTTAGTGGCTGCACCAATTTACATTTCCACCAACAGTGCAGGAGGGTTCCCTTTTCTCCACACCCTCTCAAATAACACCTGTTATTTGTTGCTTTTTGATCATAGCTATTCTGACAGGTGTGAGGTGATATCTCACTGTGGTTTTGGTTTGCATTTCCCTGATGATTAGTGATACTGAGCATCTTTTCAGGTGCCTGTTGGCCATGTTTTCTTTGGAAAAATGTCTACTCAGGTCCTCTGCCTTTTTTTGTTAACATCTTTATTGGAGTATAGTTGCTTTACAATGTTGTATTAGTTTCTGCTGTATAACGAAGTGAATCAGCTATATGTATACATATATCCCCAAATTCCCTCCCTCTTGCATCTCCCTCCCACCCTCCCCATCCCACCCTTCTAGGTGGTCACAAAGCACCAAGCAGATCTCCCTGTGCTATCCTCTGCCCAGTTTTAAATCAGTTTATTTGGTTATTAAGTTGAGTTCTTTGTACTTTTTGGATATTAACCCCTTATCATATATATTGTTGACAAACATCTTTGTTCATTCAACAGGCAGCCTTTTCATTTTGTTGACAGTTTCTATCATTGTGCAAAAGCTTTTTAGTGTAGTCCCATTAGTTTATTTTTGCTTTTGTTTCCTTGCCTGATGAGAGAGATCCAAAAAAATACTGCTAAGACCAATGAGTGTACTGTTTATGTTTTCTTCTAAGAGTTTTACAGTTTCAGGTCTTACATGTAAGTCTTTCATCCATTTTGAATTTACTTCTGTAAATTGTGTGAAAAAGTAGTTCAGTTTGGTTCTTTTGCATGTAGCTGTCCAGTTTTCCCAACATTATATGTTGAAGAGGCTGTCTTTTTCCCATTGTGTATTCTTGCCTCCTTTATAGTAGATTAATTGACCATATACATGAGGGTTCACTTCTGGGCTCTCTATTCTCTTCCATTGATCTTTGTGTCTGGTTTTGTGCCAATATCATATTGTGTTTTTTTTTTATAACTTTTATGTTTTATTTATTTTTGACTGCATTGGGTCTTCGTTGCTGCATGTGGGCTTTCTCTAGTTGCGGTGAGCGGGGGCTACTCTTTGTTGCAGCACGCGAGCTTTTCATTGTGGCCACTTCTGTTGTTGTGGAGCACGGGCTCTAGGCACGCGGGCTTCAGTAGTTGTGGCACGTAGGCTCAGTAGCTGTGGCTCACAGGCTCAGTAGTTGTGGCACACAGGCTTAGTTGCTCCGCAGCATGTGGGATCTTCCCGGGCCAGGGCTCGAACCTGTGTCCCCTGCATTGGCAGGCAGATTCTTAGCCAGTGCACCACCAGGGAAGTCCCTATCATATTGTTTTGATTGCTGTAGCTTTGTCGTACAGCTTGAAATCGGGGAGCATGATAATTCCAGCTTTGTGCCAATATCATATTGTTTTGATTACTGTAGCTTTGTAGGATAGCTTGAAATTGGGGAGCGCGATAACTCCAGCTTTGTTCTTCTTTCTTAAGATTGTTTTCGTCATTTTGGGTCTTCTGTGTTTCCATACATATTTTAGAATTATTTCTTCTAGTTCTGTGAAAAAAGCCATTGGTATTTTGACGGCAATGCACTGAATTCATAAACTGCCTTGGGAAGTATGGTCATTTTAACAATATTAATTCTTCCAATCCATAAGCATGTTTTATCTTTCCATTTGTTTGTGTCATTTTCAATTTCTTTCATCAATATCTTATAGTTTTCTGAGTACAGGTTTCTTACCTCCTTAGTTAGATTTATTTCTGGGCATTTTATTCTTTTTGATGCAATTGTAAATGGGGTTGTTATCTTAATTTCTCTTTCTGACAGTTCATTGTTAATGTATAGAAATGCAACAGATTTATGTATATTAATTTTGTATCCTGGAATTTTACCAAATTCATTTATTAGTTTTAATAGTTTTCTGGTGGCATCCTTAGGATTTTCTATACATAGTATCATATCATATGCAAACAGTGAAAGTTTTACTTCTTCCTTTCCAATGTGGATTCCTTTTACTTCTTTTTCTTATCTAACTGCTGGGGCTAGGACTTCTAATACTATGTTGAATAAAAGTGGTGACAGTGGGCAACCTTTTCCTGCTCTTGACCTCAGAGGGAAAGCTTTCAGTTTTTCACCTTTGAGTATGATGTGAGCTGTGGGATTGTCATATATGGCCTTTATTAAGGTGAGGTACATTCCCTCTATACCTACTTTGTTGACAGTTTTAACATCATAAACGGATGTTGAATTTTGTGAAAAGCTTTTCCTGCACCTACTGAGATGATCCTATGATTTTTATTCTTCAATCTGTTAATGTGGTATATCACACTGATTGATGTGTGGATACCGAATCATTCTTGCATCCCTGAAATAAATTGCATCTGATCATGGTGTATGATCCTTTTAATGTATTACTGATATTGGCTTGCTAATATTTTGTTGAGGATTTTTGCATCTGCGTTCATCAGTGATATTGACTTGTAATTTTTTTTCCACTACCTTTGTCTGGTTTTGGTATCAGGGTGATGCTGGTCTTGTAGAATGAGTTCACAAGCATTCCTTCTTCAACAGTCTGAGAAGGACAGGTGTTAATTCTTTAAATGTTTGTTAAAATGCACCTGTGAAGCTGGCTGGTCCCGGACTTTTGTCAGGAACTCATTCCTTTTTTAATGGCTAAATAATATTCCCCTATATGGATATACATTTGAAGTATCATTGCCTCTTATGACGGACGTGTGGGTTATTTCCACTTTTTGCCTATTGCGAACGATGCTGCTATAAACATTCACGTACATCTTTTTGTGTGAAATATATTTTTATTTTTCTTGTGTATATACCTAGGAGTGAAATAGCTGGGTAAAGTGGTAACTCTGTTTATTTTCTCTGTTTATTTTTGTCCGACTGTAATCTTTCCATTTCCTCTGCACGTGTTTGTGTTTGTATGTGTGTGAGTGTAAAAAGACAAAAAGGTGCTGGCTTCTGCTATGATGGTTGTTATTTTAAGCCAGCCAGTAGCTGGTGATTTAAGGAAAAATACTCAAAATAAGAGAAGCAGGTTAAGGTTCTGAATAATCTGCAACTGTATATAAATTAAGTGTCATCTGCTTCATACTTTCTATATCACAAGTTATTTTTAACAAGGAGTAGTTGAGCAATAAAAACTTCCTCACAAAAAGTTTATCTCCTTAAAGCTAGCCAGCTAGCTCTCTGATTCATACATATGTATAAAATGTATTTAAAATGAGTAGTCATGAAAACATTTCAAGAAAACTAATGTTTTAAAATTCCTTCACTTAATATAGCTATAAAACCTGTGATTTTTCTAGTGGAAACGTCATCTTGTGTGTTTTAGTTTGTATTAGAGTGATGCCTCAGATAGGAATCTTAGCTGCTGATTAATGCAAACATGCTATTGCACTGCCTGACCTATTGAAAAGCTAGTATACAGAACTGCAGAAAGATCACTTGAGGAAATGGGCTCTAAACAAGCTGTGAAACACAAGAACCACTGAATGTGAATTTTTTTTTTTTTAATGTAAATACTACTAGCAGTTCTAGAGCATTATTTCACACTGGGCAATTATTGCATCAGATCAGGGGGCTGATTTAGAAGCATTTTCTAAGTAGTTATAGTTAGGCTAACAATAAATAATAAAGAGGTCTGCCAATAAATTAAATCTTCACTATTACTTAGGTAATTAAGATTCATTTTCAAAACAGGACCCATTATTAAAGAACTAAACAATTAAGTATAGTAATTAAAAATTAAGGATATAGAAAGTACTGAATTTTTAAGTGCTACAGTTTTTACAGCAAGTAGTTTTTAGTTTGCTTTCCCCACCATTTCATCAATCCTGTATTATTTTCTAAAACAGAGATCTTCTTTTCACTTCCTGAAGTTTTTCATATATTTTGCCCTTAGGCTGAAAGCTTAATGTGTGCTAAAAATACACACACATACCCCCATATGTTTTCTATCTAGGTCACACAAAGTTGGAGCATCTGGATGTGCCAAGTAAGAATCTGACTCTAGTCAAGATGATGACAGCGAGAAAACACCTCAATAAAAAATATATTACATGCAAGCCATGTAACTGATTGAAGTTAGCCAAATATATCTTGCCATTTTTCCTACTTCATTGACATATACTATTTGAAGTTAGATGAGAATATTCAGTATTTAATTAGTAAACCTCAACTGTGAAGGCAACTTGTGATAATGGGAAAAAGGAGGTTACATATAGATAATAAACAATTAACTAAAAACTATAATGCTAATAAGACTGCCTGAGCAAAGGCGACTCCTAGAATATGAAATCAAAGTATACATATTGGCATAGAGTGCCACCAAACTTTTCACGCAAATTATTTGCAGACATGTACTAAGAACTTCATGTTTCAATTTCTTAAAAATCAGAAGTTTTAACTACTTCCAAGGTCTTACAATAATAGATCTGCATCTACTGCTATCTACTCCTGGGCATGTATTTGTACTGAATGATTCAGAAAAGGGCAGAGGCACAGACACAGTATAAGAAAAGGCAATCTCTTTCCACACTGGCAGTATGATAACAACATTAGCTATAGAAGCTTATAGAAACTTTATTGCTGAATGTTTTGAGTTTAGTATAAAATTATGGATTATTCCATCACAATACCAAATACTATTGTTAAAAGAATATCATGGGGGCTTCCCTGGTGGCGCAGTGGTTGAGAGTCCGCCGGCCGATGCAGGGGACGCGGGTTCGTGCCCCGGTCCGGGAGGATCCCACGTGCCGCGGAGCGGCTGGGCCCGTGAGCCATGGCCGCTGAGCCTGCGCGTCCGGAGCCTGTGCTCCGCAACGGGAGAGGCCACAATAGTGAGAGGCCTGCGTACCGCAAAACAAAAAAAACAAAAAAAAGAATATCACATTCTATTAACATAATAAGCATTAATATGATTTGATTCTTACTAAGCAGCCCTAGAGTTTAAAACAGGTAAAATTTATTTAGAAGAGTTCAATATTTTAAGTCTCTTATGTGGGAATGCCTTGGTGGTCCAGTGGTTAGGACTCAGTGCTTTCACTGAGTGGGGTGGAGGTGTGGGGGCTGAGTTCAACCCCTGGTTGGGGAACTAAGATCCTGCAAGCCACATGGCACAGCCAAATAGGAAAAAAAAAAAAAAAAATTAAAAAAGACCCCTCCCTCCCCCCTTAAAAAAATAAATATAAAATCTTTTATGCTTAATTTACTCTGCTTAAATGTTTATTTTATATTCATGTTTTGAAATATAGTATGCATAATTATTTTTTCCTATGGTTATAAAGAAATTAGTGACTTTACCTATGGGAGGGGGGCTTATAGGAGCTAGGCATATGAGAGACAAAGATGAGATTAATTTTTTCACTCTACCTTTTCATACTTTTTGGGTTTTGAATCATGTAAAGAAGGTATGGTTCAGTCAAAAAAACTAAGCAAAAATTTGAAAACATAAGTTAACCTCTGCATAATTTTCAAAGGGAGATTATAGATACTCTTTAAAGCAAGAAAGATTATTTCCAATTGCTAATCAAATCTTATCTACATCAGAATGTTTTCTTTACCATAATTCCAAAAGATGCATGTACCACAATGTTCACTGCAGCACTATTTACAATAACCAGGACATGCAAGCAACCTAAATGTCCAACGACAGATGAATGGATAAAGATGTGGTACATATATATAATGGAATATTACTCAGCCATAAAAAGGAACGAAATTGAGTTATTTGTAATGAGGTGGATGGATCTAGAGTCTGTCATACAGAGTAAAGTAAGTCAGAACAAGAAAGACAAATACTGTATGCTAATGCACATATAAGGAATCTAAAAAAACAGTACTGATGAACCTAGTGGCAGGGCAGGAATAAAGATGCAGACGTAGAGAACGGACTTGAGAACACAGGGGTGAAGGGGAAGCTAGGATGAAGTGAGAGTGGCATTGACATATATACACTACCAAATGTAAAATGGATGGCTAGTGGGAAGCTGCTGCATACAACAGGGAGATCAGCTCGATGCTGTGTGACGACCTAGAGGGGTGGAATAGGGAGGGTGGGAGGGAAGCTCAAGAGGGAGGGGACATATGTATACATATAGCTGATTCACTTTGCTGTATAGTAGAAACTAACACAACACTGTAAAGTAATTATATTCCAATAAAGATATATTAAAAAAAATGTTTTTCTTGCCTATACCCTTTTCTACATGCTCTGTGCAACTGCTTGGACTACTGAACCAGCTTCTTCTGTTACACAACTACTACACATAATTTGGTTCATTCTCCAACTGCCATGAGAATTATCATATCCTGTTAGTCTCCTACTAAATGTCCTTATTATGTTCCCATTAACCACTTGGCAAGAAGTCCATATTCCCATGTAAAGTCCATAAGATCCCTTAGAATCTAGACCCAAGCAACCTTTCCAGCCTCATCTATTTTCCTATACTGGCTTTCTCTGACCTCTCATGACTCCTTGATCTGGCATGTGCTTTGAATGCTTTTGCCCACTAAGGCTTTCTCAAGAACCAGTTCTAAAGCCACCTCCTCTGAAAATTCTTTTTGAATTCAACCAGTTTAATGACTGCTTCCAGATTACTTATATTCTTAATACTGTTTATAGAAATCTTTCAGATCAGTCTTTCTGATCAGCTCTTTAATTGTGGATCTCTGAGGCAATCACTACATCCTCCCATATTTAACTTTACAGAAAAGGTTATTTGCAAATCAAGCTGCTACTGCTTTATACAATATTTGATTTCAGCTTTTCTTCTTTATTCGAACTGAATATATCACCTTTCTATTACATTTTGTTTTTCAAGAGACTTTTCTTCTCCAAATTGACTCTTACTTCTCCCTAACACATTTTTTTTGTGGTACACAGGCCTCTCACTGTTGCAGCCTCTCCCGTTGCGGAGCACAGGCTCCAGACGCACAGGCTCAGCGGCCATGGCTCACAGGCCCAGCCACTCCATGGCATGTGGGATCTTCCCAAACCGGGACACAAACCCACGTCCCCTGCATTGGCAGGCGGACTCTCAACCACTGCGCCACCAGGGAAGCCCTCCCTAACACATTTTAAAGGAAGCTACCCCAACCACCTCTTCTACAATGCAACTCCATCCTCTACATGGTTCTCTAGTTGTTCTTTTTTTCAGATCAAGACCAATAATGGATAGAAAATCTAGACAGAAAATCAATAAGGAAACAAAGGACTTGAACAACAGTATAGACCAAATAGACCTAATAGACATATATAGAACATTCCACCCAACAGGAGCAGAATACACATTCTTCCCAAGCTCACTTGGCTCTTTCTCCAGGATAAATCATATGTTAGGTCATGATACAAGTATTAACAAATTTAAAAAGATTGAAACATACGAAGTATTTTTTCTGACCACAATGCAATGAAGCTAAAAATCAATAGCAAAAGGAAAACCGGAAAATTCACAATATGTGGAAATTAAACAACATACTCTTGAACAACCACTAGGTCAAAGAAGAAATAAAAAAGGAAATTATAAAATGCCTTGAGATAAAGGAAAATGAAAATACAACATACCAAAACTTATGGGTGCAGCAAAAGCAATACTAAGAGGGAAGTTCACAGAAAAATCACCTACATTAAAAAAGAAAGATGTCAAACAGCCTAACTATATACCTCAAAGACCTAGAAAAAGGGCAACAAACTAAGCCCAAAGTTAGCAGAAGGAAAAAAATAAAGATTAGAGTAGAAAATAAATAAACAAAATAGAGAAAAAAACCAGAAAAAGAAATCAACAAAAATAAGAGTTGGTTTTTTGAAATGGGACAAAACAAACCGTTATTAGCTAGACTAACAAAAGTAGATCCAAATAAATAATATTAGAAGTGAAGAGATATTACAACTAATGCCACAGAAATAAAAATAATCATGACAGACAACATGAACAATTACATGTCAATAAACTGGATAACCTACAAGAAGGGTTCAATTCCTAAAAACATACAACCTACGAAGATTAAGTTATGAAAGAAAAGTCTGAAGAAACTTATAACTAGTATGAAGTTTGAATCAGTAATCAAAATCCTTCCAACAAAAAAAATCCTAAGACCAGATGGCTTCACTGGTGAGTTCTACCAAACATTTAAAGGAGAATTAACACCAATCCTTCTCAAACTCTTCCTAAAAACTGAGAAAGAAGAAACACTTCCAACTCATTTCATGAAGCCAGCATTTTCCTGATACCAAAGCCAGAGAAGAATACTACGAGAAAATCAAACTACAGGCCAATATCCCTGATGAATACAGATGCAAATATTCTCAACAAAACACTAGAAATCAAACCAACAGCATATTAAAAAGATCATACACTATGGTCAAATGGGATTTATCTCTAGGATGTAAGGATGGTTCAACACATCCATTTAAATTAATGTGATACACCACATTAACAAAATAAAGGATAAAAATCACATGATCGTCTCAATAGATGCAGAAAAAATATCTGACAAAACTGAACAACCTTTCACAATTAAAAACTTTCAGCAGGGGCTTCCCTAGTGGCGCAGTGGTTGAGAGTCCGCCTGCCGATGCAGGGGACACGGGTTCGTGCCCTGGTCCGGGAAGATCCCACATGCCGCGGAGCAGCTGGGCCCGTGAGCCACATCCGCTGAGCCTGCGCGTCCGGAGCCTGTGCTCCACAACAGGAGAGGCCACAACAGTTTTGTTTTTGCATACCGCAAAAAACAAAAAAACCAAAACTTTCAGCAAACTAGGAATAGAAGCAAGGTAACTCAACATAATAAAAGCCATCTAGAAAAAGCCCATCATATTCAACAGTGAAAAACTGAAAGCTTTTCCTCTAAGATCAGTAACAAGGTAAGAATGCCCATACTTGCCACTTCTATTCATTATAGTTCTGAAAGTCCTAGCCAAGCAATTATGCAAGAAAAAGAAATAAAAGGGATCTAAATGAGAAAGGAAGAAGTGAAATTGTCCCTGTTTGCAGATAAGATCCTATTTCTAGAAAACCCTAAAGACTCCATAAAAAACCCGTTAGAACTAATAAATTCAATGAAGTTGCAGGATACAAAATTAATACAAAGATCAGTTGTATGTCTATATACTAACAATGAACTACCTGAAAAGGAAATTAGAAAAACAATCTTATTTACAATAGCACCAAAAAGAATAAAATACTTAGAAATAAATCTAAGGAGGTGAAAGACTTGTATGATGACACTGATGAAAAAAGTTAAAGATGACACAAGTGTTAAGGCATCCTGTGTTCATGGGTTGGAAGACTTAACATTGTTAAAATTTCTATACTACTCAAGTGATCTACAGATTCAGTGCAATCCCTATTAAAAAAAAAAACAAAAAACCCAATGGCATTCTTTACGGAAATAGAAAAACACAATTCTAAAACTCATATGGAACTATAATAGAGCATGAAGAGCCAAATAAATCCTGATAAAGAACAAAGTTAGAGGCATGACAGTTCCTGAGGTTGAAATATATTACACTATATTGTAGTATTTGATTACTACAATAATCAAAACAATATGGCACTGGCATACAGACAGACATAAATACCAACAGAAAAGAATAGAGAGCCTAGAAAAAGATCCATGCATATATGGTCAACTGACGTCCGACAAGGGTGCCAAAACTACACAATGAGGAAAGGATAGTTTCTTCAATAAATAGTGTTGGGAAAACTGGATATCAACATGCAAAAGAATGAAGTTGGACCCTTATTTCACACCACACACAAAAATCAATTCAAAATAGATTAAAGACTTAAATATAACACCTGAAACTGTAAAACTAGAAGACAACATACAAGAAAAGCTTTATAACACTTGTCTTGGCAATGATTTCTTGGATAATACACCAAAAGGACAAGCAACAAAAACAAAAATAGGCAAGTGGGACTACATCAAACTAAAAAGCTTCTGCACAGCAAAGGAAGCAATCAATGAAGTGAAAAGGCAACCTATGAAATGGGAGAAAATATTTACAAACCATATATCTGACAATTAATTTCCAGAACATATAAGACACTCCTACAACTCAAAAACCAAAAAACTAATAACCCAACAAAAAATGGGCTAAAGACTTGAATAGACATTTCTCCAAAGAAGAAATACAAATGGTCAACAGGTATATAAAAAAATGCTCAGTATAAAATGCAAATCAAAAAGCACAATGAGATATCACCTCACACCTGTCAGGAAGGCTACTGAAAAAACAACAAGTGTTGGTAACAATGTGGAGAAACTGGAACCCTTGTATACTATTTGTGGGGATACAAAATGGTGTAGCTGCTGCAGAAAACAGCATGGAGATACCCCAAAATATTAAAAATAGAACTATCAAATGATTCAGCAATCCTACATCTGAGTATTTTCCAAAATAATTGAAAGCAAATTCTCAAAGAGATACTAGCACTCCCATGCAGCACTATCTACAATGGCCAAGATGTGGAAACAACCTAAATATCCACTGATGGATGAATGGATAAAGAAAATGTACTATATACATACAATGAAATATTATTCAGGCTTAAAAAAGAAGGAAATTCTACAACATGTGACAACATGGATGATCATGAGGACCATTATGCCAAGTGAAATAAACTAGTCATAGAAAGACAAATACTGCATAATTCCACTTATATGAGGCATCTAAAATAGACAAATTCATAGAATCAAAGAGTCAAAATGGTGGTTAACAGGGACTGGGGGGACAGGGAAATAGGAAGTTACTAATAAATAGGCATAAAGTTTCAGCTAGGGTTAGTAAGTTCTAGAGATCTGCTGTACACCATACCGCTAGTCAACAATACTATATGGTACACTTAAACTATTTGTTAAGTGTGCAGATCTCATGTTAAGTGTTCTTAACACAATAATATTTAGAAAAGAAAAAAGACGACCAAACCTACAGATTTTGAATTGCCAACACTCCTACAATCAGCTGGCTCTCTGGTCCTTAACTGATGGCAATTCTCTTCCCATACACCCTATTCAGGCAAATATGCCAACAATTACCTTATGGTTCTTTTTTTTTTTATTTCTAATTTTGTCCTTTTATTAAAAAAACAAGCAACAAGTTTTAAGGCTAACAAATAATATGCAGCCTGGAGTTGATTAGCTTTTCTTTCTTAATTGATTAGTTAACAAAAACTTTCTACTGATGAGGTAACAATAACTTCACTTTAAAAGTTTGCTTTGATTCTATTAGGTTTTTCCGGAGTGAAATCAAAATTATGCCAGAGTAATTCATGAAGGTACTACATATAAGAGGAGAAAGACAGATGCACCCATCCAAGAATAAAAAAGGCATGTATACAGTATTATCATTTGCCTAGGCATTAAGTTAACTAAATCGGGTATCCTCACATCTTTTCTGTTCTTCATTTTCTATGTGCAGTCAATCAGTCTCATTGATTCTTCCTTATAATAGCAATCACACTGTTTTCTATGCCCAATCTGCTTATCCTATTCAGACCCACAGTGCCTGAACGTTTGTTACAGCTTCCTAACCAATGTCACCATTTATAGTCTCCTATAATTTCTCCCAGCACACTACTCCCAAACTAACTGTCTGAGGTAACACCCTGATCAAGTCACGTCCCTACTCCCAATTTTCTATCTAAAAAGAAAAAATCAGCCTAGCATTAAAGACCCTTTATAATCTAGCCTCAAATTGTCTTTCAGGATTTATCTTCCTGTATTCCTTTATATAAAATACTTACTCACCTAAATTGACTTATTCACTGCCTCTAAATGTGCTCTGTACTTTCCTACCTACATCTTTTATATTCATACTATTCCTCTACCTAGAATGATCTTGGTCCACTTATCTATATTAGCAAATTATACTGTAATAGAATTAGCCTATGACCCACCCACTTGTGGAGTTCTAGGTGAAATCACTTTTACAGGTTGCTCCTACTTCACTGCCAAGTGAAGTAACACCCACCTGCCAAGTGGCTAAAGTCAGCCGTCCCTCTTCGGTGACTTCCTAGGAGCCCTCCAGAAAAAAAGGGAAATGTCTCAAGTATAAAAGCTGATACTTGCTGTTTTCCCACCTCTCTTTTCCAGTTGCTATTTCTGATTCTAGTGACACCATTTACCACTGTATCTTTGGTGCTTTAATACCTATGTTCACAATCCCGTATGGGCTAGTGCCACCAATGTGATAAGAGTACTCCTGTCCTCTATGCTCTCAATCCTTGATCACACTCATTATTTTAACACATATTTTTTGAGTACCTACGTGAAGTACTACCATCGACTAGGGACACATCGGTGAAAAAACAGTCAAAAATGCTTCCCCTCATGGAAATTATATTCCAGAGGAGGAGAGAGAGAGACAATAAATTAAGATAAGTACAACAGGGCTTCCCTGGTGGCGCAGTGGTTGAGAGTCCACCTGCTGATGTAGGGGACACGGGTTTGTGCCCCGGTCCGAGAAGATCCCACATGCCGCGGAGCAGCTGGGCCCGTGAGCCGTGGCCGCTGAGCCTGTGCGTCCGGAGCCTGTGCTCCGCAACAGGAGAGGCCACAATAGTGAGAGGCCCGCATACCGCAAAAAAAAACATAAGTACAACATACAGTGTATTTGATTTTGAGAAGTTTTAAGAAGCAGCAGCAGGAAAACATGTGTGGGGCAGGAGAAATGGTTATAATTTTAGGGTGGCTAAAGAAAGCTTCATTGAGAAGTTTTAAGAACTACAAGATGAGGATTGAGCCAGATATACAGAAGAATGTTCTAAGCAAAGAACTACAAATACAAAGGTTCTGAGTTGGAAGTATGATTAGTACGTTCAAGGAAAAAACAAGGAGGCCAGGTAGCTGAAGCCAAGAAAAGAAAAAAATGAGATCAGACATAATAGTGGATCAGATCATCTATAACAGGGGTCAGCAAACTATAGCCCAAGGACTGACTCCAACCCACTGCCTGCTTTTTAAAGTAAAGTTTTAATACCTACGGCTGCTTTCATGCTACAACAGCAGAGCTGAACAGTTGTAAGAGAGCCTGTATGAGTTAGAAAACCCAAAATATTTACACTATGGCTCTTTACAAAAAAAGGTTTACTAACCTTTATGTAGAACTCACAGGCCATTTATAAAGACTTTGAGATGGAAACTCACTGAAGAGGAGTTGCATGACCTGAATTACATTTTTACAGGTCACCCTAGCTGTTGGGCTGGGAACAGACTAAAGAGAGAAAGGTAGGAAGTGGGGAGATCCAATTAGAGTACTATTACAAAAATCCAGGTGAGAGATGATGGTGGCTTGGACGACAGTGGTAGTCAGACATGGTGAAAAGTAGTTAGATTTTAGATATATTTTGAAGGTAGACCAACAGAATTTACTCTTTTATCAGATAAAAGTGTGAGAGAATCAGTAGTCAAGGATAACCCTAAGGCTTCTGGTTTGCCAACAGGAGAAACAATTCTCACATGCTGATGCAGAAGGATGTGGAAAGAGCAATTCTGAGAGACAAGGTAGGGAGCTTACTTTTGGTCATGTTAAATGTGAGGAGCTTATTACTAAACATCCAAAGAGAGATTTGGGGTGGTAGTTAGATCTATGAGTTTGGAGTTCAGAAGAGAGCTATAGAATGGAGATAAAAATTGAGGAGTCATCAGTGTATAAATGATATCTAAAGGCATAAGACTGAATAAGCACATCAAGAAAAGAATATATATGAGAATAAATTACACACACACACACACACACACACACACACACACACACAAACATATGAGGATAGATTCCAGAACTGAGCCACAGGACACTAAATGTTTACAAGTTAGGATATGAGGTGGAACTAGAAGACTGGTAACAAATGGTAGAAAGATAGGGAAAAAACCAAGTATGTGTGTTGACCTAGAAGACAGGTGAAAAAGTGTTTCAAGGATGCGGAGATCAACTGTGGCAAATGTTAAGTAAGATAAGATCTGAGAAGTGACCACTGGATTTAGAAATCTGAAAGTAAATGGTGACCTTGGTAAGAGTTGTGGACTGGCAGAAAGAGAAAGTCTGACTAGAGTGGGTTCAAGAGAGAATGGGGGGAAAGTAATTGGAGACAATGAATACAGACAAGTATTTTAAGTTTTGCCCAAGTGAAGGAACTGGCCTTGCCTAGAAACATGACACATACATCTATAGCAACAGAAGGGAAGGCTGAATGTATGGGCACAATTGCAGACAGGTGGGTAGTTTGTAAAAGTTCTCTCTTGATTGCCTCAATTTTCTCAGTGAAATAGGACATAAGATCAGGTTATGTCCTAGTTCCCTGTGCTACTCTTGTGAAGATAGGGAAGAAGGACTTGACTGTCTGAGAAGAGAACACATGAAATAGCCCTTTGGGACTTCCACTCAACGTGTGGATCATGGGCCAGCAGCAACTGCACCACCTGGAGACTTGTCGGAAATGTAGAATCTCAGGCCCTCCCTGGCCTTCTAAATCAGGATCTGCACTTTTAACAAGATCCCCAGGTGATTTGTATGCACATTAAAGTCTGTTTAAAGCACTGATACAGGAGACCAGGAGAGAAAATGGGCAAGAGAAACACAGTATGACTACCAGGCAGTACAAAGATTAGTGATCATGAATTTAAAGTGGTACTAGTAATTTTGATTTGCATTTCCCTAATAATTGGCAATGTTGAGCATCTTTTCATGTGCTTTTTTGGCCATCTGTATGTTTTCTTTGGAGAAATATCTATTTAGATCTTCTGCCCATTTTTTGATTGGGTGGTTTGGTTTTTTTTTTATATTGAGCTGTATGAGCTCTCTGTATATTTTGGAGATTAATCCCTTGCTGGTCACATCACTTTAAAATATTTTCTCCCATTCTGTAGGTTGTCTTTTTGTTTTGTTTATGGTTTCCTTTGTTGTGCAAAAGCTTTTAATTATGTCCCATTTGTGGTATATATATACAATGGAATATTACTCGGCCATAAAAAAGAATAAAATAATGGCATTTGCAGCAACATGGATGGACCTAGAGATTATTGTACCATTAAGTGAAGTAAGCCAGATAGATAAATATCATGCAATATCACTTATATATGGAATCCAAAAAAAAAAAAGGATACAAATGACCTTATACAGGTCATTTGTACAGAACAGAAATAGACCCCACAGACCTTATACAGAACAGAAATGGACCCCACAGACATAGAAAACAAACTTTTGGTTACCAAAGGAGAAAGGGGGGGAAGAGGAATAAATTAGGAGTTTGGGATTAACATATACACCCTACTATATATAAAAGAGATAACCAACAGGGACCTACTGTATACCACAGGGAACTATACTCAATATGTTGGGGTTTTAATTTATTTTATTGAAGTATAGTTGATTTACAATGCTTTGTTAATTTCTGCTGTACAACAAAGTGATTCAGTTATATATATATATATATATATATACACACACACACACACACACACACACATATATTCTTTTCATATATGGTTTACTACAGGATACTGAACATAGTTCCCTGTGCTATACAGTAAGACCTTGCTGCTTATCCATTCTATACATAATAATTTGCATCTGCTAATCCCAGACTTCCAATCTCTCCCTCCCCCACCCCCTCTCCCTAGGCAACTACAAGTTTGTTCTCTGTATCTGTGAGTTTGTTTCTGTTTCGTAGATAAGTTCATTTGTGTCATATTTTAGATTCTACATATAAGTTACATTATGCGGTATTTGCCTTACTCTTTCTGACTTACTTCACTTAGTATGATAATCTCTATGGCATTATTTCATTCTTTTTTATGGTTGTATACTCAAAATTTTGTAATGCTAAGTGAGCATTAATAGGAATACAGATATAAGCAAGATGCAGCCCTCCCTTCCACAAGAGGCTGTTGGGATGGGGAGAGAGAATGCAAATCACTTCCAACAAAGCAAAAGTGACATAATAGGAATACACAGAAAATGCTATGGAAAAAGCTACATAATAACTAAGTCTTGCTGGCGGATCGGGGAAGACTTCAAAGTCTTTTTTAACAGTGTGAGCAAACATCAAAATTAGAAATGAACTAAAGTAAAATTTGACTTATATACGGCCCTCATCTTTTCTATATAATATTTCACAGAAGTTAGATGAAAAGTAAAAGAAGTTAATATAACAAAGAAGAAAAATGAGAACCTTTAAAAAAATTATCATTAATTTGCAAATAAAAACAAATAAACGAACAACCAATCATGATTGATAATGAGCCCCAAGCTAACCTTAAAATATATCTGAAGGAACATCCACCTTCACTAATTAAAAAAGAAATAAAAACAAACCACCCAAACTTTCAAGGTTAGTACTGGAAGAATATATTCTTCAGAAGGAAGAGGCATTTGAACCATAGTCCTGGACTGGAATTTCTCTTTGATTATACTGCCTCCACAACACTGGCTGGGATGGGCGGGGGGAGGGGTGACCCTTTAACACTGGTCCAGTTATGGGCAAAGGACTTTTCCTTGATTCCTCACGGCACAGGTGAAACAAAACTGGGACATTCAAAAATACATGAGTAAGGGCTTCCCTGGTGGCGCAGTGGTGGACAGTCCACCTGCCGATGCAGGGGACACGGGTTCGTGCCCCGGTCCGGGAAGATCCCACATGCCGCGGAGCGGCTGGGCCCGTGAGCCATGGCCGCTGAGCCTACGCATCCGGAGCCTGTGCTCCGCAACGGGAGAGGCCACAACAGTGAGAGGCCCGCGTACCGCAAAAAAAAAACCACAAAAAAACATGAGTAAAAGGCTAAAAGATGCAAAGTAGAATAAAATGAACAAAGGGAATAACATGAATGTAGGGCATACAGATTATAAGCTACCACTTATTTATCTTTAGTTTATAATCTAATAAATGTGTCCCTTCCTTCTCATTCTTGGTCATCATTCTTCCAGACTTCAAAAATAAATAAATTCATCCCAATAAGCCTTAACATTCATGTCACATGTAAGCGGGATAGGTAGAAAGCCATTCCTTAAATTACTTCTCTCTCTCTTTTGTAAGAGACAGATCAGACCTTCTTATGTCAATAGTATCCAATTCAGCTTTTTTTTTTTTTTTGCGGTACGCGGACCTCTCACTGTTGTGGCCTCTCCCGTTGCGGAGCACAGGCTCCAGACGCGCAGGCTCAGCGGCCATGGCTCACGGGCCCAGGTGCTCTGCGGCATGTGGGATCTTCCCGGACCATGGCACAAACCCGTGTCCCCTGCATCGGCAGGTGGACTCTCAACCACTGCACCACCAGGGAAGCCCTCCAATTCAGCTTTTGCAATAACAGCAGGACTCTAATTATCAAGACAGGATTAAATTCAAAACAATTTTTTAAAATACAAATGATATTTTAAGCAAAGGAAAATCACGAAAATCCACAAGTATGAAGTATCCCTTATCTGAAATCACATATTTACCATTATGTTCTAAACTAGTGGTCTATAAAATTACTCATGCACTTATGAAAGAGCTAATACTACTAAGTGGGTTTCAGATATCACCACATTGAGAAAAACTTCTAATTCGGGGAAACAGCTACTTTATAAATGAAAATATATGTAGCAGGACCTCACAGGGATTCAGTTACAAAACAAAAGTTGAAGACTGTAGTGCTCATCTAAGAAATGGCTCTAGCATTTCTCCAAACAAAATCTACTTTAAATAAAGTCACTGAATCTACTTGTAAATTATTTCTCTTTGGCTGTCTCATTATTCAATATGCTTTCAAGGAACATGGTGATGAAAGAAGAAAAATACCTCTTTCTAACATAACCATACTGGCAAGAACATCAACATTATCAGTATTCAAAGAATGTCTTGGCAGGTTAAACCTTCATAAAAAGAAGGAACACTATCTAATCCAAGATGTCAAAATAGCAATAGTACTTCTCATATTATGTGCAATATGATTGTTTCTAATGTAGAAAAAAATTTCAAAAAAAGAAGAGACAACAATATTGCCATCTTTAAATTTTAAGCTAAGGCAAAAAAGTTCTTCAGAAAAGCACATAAAGAATGACAAACATAAGCATGTTTGTAAGAGCAGAGCAGGACTCAATGTTCAAAGAGATTTATGATAATGTATCAATGCTATTTTAGGACATTTAACAATATAACATTTGAGGCACAAGAGCACTATTAATAAATAGAAGAGTGAAAAAATAATTTATACTAAAAGAAAAAAGCTTGAAAATATAATTGAGTCCATGATTTCCTTGTGTCATAATAGCTAATACTTAATTTTACTATAAAACTTTTGATAATCTTACATTACTTGCATGGCATAACACTCTCCAGGATTTGAACTGCATCTGAAATTACTGAAGACCACCGAGAGACCTGTGTTTGCTCAGTATAAGTTCAGATACGGTGTCTTCCAAAAATTATAAAATACAGTGTATTAAAAAATACTACTTTCCAGTTTCAAAAGAAAATGCCTACACTGATGATCTTACACAGGTTGGGATAATAATATAAACTTATTCAAAGCTTAGAAGATATATATTTGACTTTAAATATGCATCTCCATTACACAGGGCAATAATATTCTTCTGTTTTCTCTTAAAATTTTTCTCTTTGGTTGTAGTCACTTTTCTTTTATAAAAATGTAGCTCCTGTCTTCATGTTTTACCTTTTTCCATTTGTTTTCCCTTCCTGTTCACTGTTTCTTCTGCCCTTAATATTTTCTTAACTTGGGTAATTCAACTTTTAATGACTAAATGTCCTTTGGATCAAGAGGTCATAGGGTTATTTATATTAACAGGATGAGTCTCTATCTATCAACATCCTGAGGAATCCTAGCATGATAGAGCTGGAAGGGATCTCAAGGTATCATTTGGTTGAGCTCTATGCCAGCAGGAACAGGTGGCTGACTATTCTTAATGTTTTTCTTTATTTTTTTAAGATGACCAAAGATTTTGATCATAAATATTCCACCATAACTTGGTTTAATATGGAATCTTCTTAATAACAAGTAAAAAGACATGGAGTGGAAAGAAAACTGGATGAAAAAGGGTTCTGACCTCGGTAGTATTACTTACTGTAAAACAGAAAACAATTCCTTAGATCAGTCTGAGCTTCAAGTTCCCCATACAAATAGAGATAAGGCTGTCTAACTCACAAGGTTATTGTAAGTGCTCTGAAACCTGGAAAAGAACTACACAAATGTAATGTAGTATTAAAATGGGAAGACAGAACAGTAGAGTGTGAAGAACCTATACTCTGTAGGCAGGTAAAGTTTTGAAACCCATCTCAACAATTTACCAGCTGTGCAACACTGAGCAGAGTATCAAACCTCTGAGTTCAGAGGACAACTGCAAATTGATATAATGTCTACCTCACCTGGCTGTTGCTGTGGATATAGGAGTTTTACACACCTAGCATAGGCCCTGGCATTGTGTACACTCTTAATAAATGTTAACTCTCTACTCCCCATCAGGTTTCCAAACTTCTGCAGTGTGGTTGGTTCTACTCACCTTACATTAAATATTTTGAAGTGCATGTGTGGAATTTTATGAAAAACATAACAATCAGAAGATATGTAAACCTTTCTTTCCCCTAAGATTCATCAAGCAACAGGAGGAATTCCTTATCAGCCCTGCTTTGAAAAATGGAAATGAGGTAGTTTCCTTTAAAAACTTAACAAAAAACTCTTCCAAAGAAAGAACAGTTTAGAATAGAAGGTGGAAAATGTTACTAAATTGTGAATTCTTTAAAGGAAAAGAACAAGTCTTACTCATCGTCATATTTAGGAAGCAAACATTTCTTGGATGGAAAAGTCTCTTGGTAGAATCACCTATCTTAGAAATTAAGAAATAAAAGGTTCAATCAGATTTCATATAGATACAAGGTAACAAAGTAAAGATGCTCTTTAAACAATAAAGAAAAAGCTAAACAAATGTGGACAAATTTTGAAAGAAGACTCTTTACATATCTGATTTAGATAAAATACATTGTCCCTTTATTATATCATATACCAAAAAAGTCCTGTAGAAAGTACAGTAATGCTTACCTTGTTATGTACAAAAACAATCCTTACGTCAGGTTTAAGTATACCATAGTTTATGAGGAGATCTTGGACCTTTTTTATTTCCTCTTTACATTTTTTAGCAGTTGAGTAAAATTGCTTTCTTACAGGTAGATTCTTAAACAATCGTAGAGCAGTTACAGTTGTACCTGTTGGCAGATAAGAGGAAAGCATATTTAGATGTGGAAGGAACTTCACACATCTTCAAATCCACCTACAATCAGTAATTAATCCCTTTTATCACTGAAGGCCAGCCCTCTTCAAACTCTGGGAACACAAAGAAGGCTCAACCTTGCAAGCTATTCTGATCCCTTGCTAGGCTCTCCTATTTTAACAGGTCTGACCTGCTAAGTATGATCCCTTCTATGTGATCTAAACAAGAATAATCTTATTTCTACCACTGCAGAGAAACATGGGCTTACTAGAATGTACAGTATCTTAAGAAATCTGCTGATATTCAAACTACCTGGTGATGATGCTTATTCTGCACTGTGAAATACATAGGTGGGATAAGGCTAACAGCGTATGTGATAACCTTAATTATTCAATTAAAAATTCTTATCTGATGCTCAACATCGCTAATTATCAGAGAAATGTAAATCAAAGCTACAATGAGGTTATCACCTCATACTGGTCAGAATGGCCATCATTAAAAAGTCTACAAATAATAAATACTGGAGAAGGTATGGAGAAAAAAGAACCCTCTTACACTGTTGGTGGGAATGTAAACTGGTACAGCCACTATGGAAAACAGTATGGAGGTTCCCTAAAAAAAAGTTACCACATGATCCGGCAATCCCACTCCTGGACATATAGCTGGAGAAAATTCTAATTCAGAAAGAAACATGCACCTCAATGTTCACAGCAGCACTACTGACAATAGCCAAGACATGGAAGCACTCTAAATGTCCACTGACACATGAATGGATAAAGAAGATGTGGTATATGTATACAGCAGACTATTACTCAGCCATAAAATAGAAATAATGCCATTTGCAGCAACATGGACAGACCTACAGATTATCACACTAAGTGAAAAAAGTCAGACAGAGAAAGTCAAATACCGTATGGTATCACTTATACGTGGAATTTAAAATATGATATAAATGAACTTATCTACAAAACAGAAACAGACTCACAGACATAGAAAACAAATTTATGGTTACCAAAGGAGAAAGGGCAGGAGGGAGGGATAAACTAGGAGTTTGGAATTAGCAGATACAAACTACTATATATAAAACACGTAAACAACAAGGTCCTACTGTACAGCACAGGGAACTATATTCAATATCTTATAATAACCTATAATGGAAAAAATATGAAAAATAATATATATATGTAAAACTGAATCACTTTGTCGTACACCAGACATTAAGACAACATTGTAAATCAACTATACTTCAAATAAAAAAAAATTCTTATCTGAAATAATATCTAATTGCCTGGTTTAATTTACCTCATCTCCTGAACAACAACAAATACGCAAAACACAGGATAATCTAACGAAAGGATTTTTTAACTTTGAACTTATTTAACTAAAAAGTTGAGGGGTGGGATCAAGATAGCAGAGAAAGAGGATACAGAGCTCACTTCCCCTCTCTAACACATCATAAATACATCTACTTGTAGAGCAATTCTTACTGAAAACAAACTGGAGACTGGCATTAAGACTCTTATACAACCAAAGATGTAAGAAAGATGCACACGAAATCAAGCAGGAGGGGAAGAGAAGCAAGTCTGTGTAATCCCCCTCCTCTTCTTGGAGGGGGCACAGATGTGGAGGGAGTACACAGGCTCAGAGATCCTCCCTGAGGAGTGAGCGGTTTGAACCACTTACTGGGTACCCCATCCCTGGGGTCCAACACCAGGAAGAGGAGTCGCTTCAGGTGGTTTGAAAACCAGCAGGATTGACAGTGGGGCTATAAGAAACCTAGACTCCACTCATGAAGAGCACGCACATGCTCGCTTACTCCTGAAATAAGGCAGAGGAAGCAGATTAAAACTGCCCAGGTCTCTGGCCTGTTTCCCACTACCACCCCAGCACATACCTCAGACAAGCTGAGCATCCACTCTGGCTTGGGCTCATTCTGTGGCACAGCTCCACACTGTGACAAGGGCTGCCACAGCCAAAGGGAGTGCACAGTTGTAGGGGATGGGGCTGGCTTGGACCTGGGGCAGCATCCAAATGGGGTAGGGACAATCATTGCTGGCACTTGCAAAGGAAGTGGATTGGGAATAGTCCAGAACTCTGGTGCCAGGACAGCCATGGTGCATGCCTAGTCCACACTGAGCATCGGCCCTGGTCCCTCTTGCTCTGCAGCATAGCTCCACATTAGGGCAAGGGCTGTCCTGGCTGAAAAGAATGCACAATTGCAAAGGGTGAAGCCAGTTCAGGCCCGATGCAGCATCTGAGCAGGGTTGAAGTCAGCCACTGTTAGTGCTCCTGGAGAGAGTAGATCAAGAGTAGTATGGAATTCTAACTGGTGCCAGAACCACCACAGCCTGCACCCCGACCCATGCGAAGCACCCACACCAGCCTCTCTTGCTCCAGCTCCCCTTGAGGGCAAGTGTGCCGATGCTGGGAGGGGAGAGCACACACTTAGAGGGAAGAGAGCCAGCTCAGACCTGACCCTCAGACCTTCTATTCCAGCAACATGGGACCTGATTCCATCCCCAATAGGGTGGTATTGGCCACTGAGCAGAGGAGAAGCCCCAGCTCACACGTGACTCTGGTTCTAGCCCATCTATCTCTAGCCCTACTCCCCAACCAAGGTGCAAGCTGCCACTACTCCATAGGGGAAGATGTAACTCATGCTCATATAAAATCCAGCTCTCCCACCAAAGGCACCTGGCACACACAGACAGTATAGGGATGCTCCCAGACAAGGATGCCACTACAAGACCAAGATAAGTAACTGTTTCACCAAATTCCATAGTGACAGAAAAAGTTAAGCAAAATAAGAAGACAGAGGAATTTGTTTCAAATGAAAGAACAAGAGAAAACCCATGAAAAAAACAACTAATGGCACAGGTAAATAATTTACTAGATAGAGTTCAAAGCATTAGCAATAAGAATGCTAACTGGGGCTTCCCTGGTGGCGCAGTGGTTGAGAGTCCGCCTGCCGATGCAGGGGACACGGGTTCATGACCCGGTCCGGGAAGATCCCACATGCTGCGGAGCAGCTGGGCCCGTGAGCCATGGCCGCTGAGCCTGTGCGTCCGGAGCCTGTGCTCCGCAACGGGAGAGGCCACAGCAGTGAGAGGCCCACGTACCACAAAAAACAAAAAAACAAACAAACAAAAAAAAGAATGCTAACTGAACTAGGGAAAAGAACAGACGAACAAAGTGAGAACTTTAACAAGGAACTAAAAAGAAACAAAAAAGAACCAGTCAGAACTGAATACAATAACTGAAACAAAAAACATAGTGGAAAGAATTAAGAGTAGACTTGGTGATACAGGAAGAATGCATAAGTGATCTGGAAGATGAATAATGGAAATCACCCAATCAGGACAATGAAAAGAAAAACAAATTTTAAAAAATGAGAAGAGTTTAAGGGACCTCTGGGATAACATCAAGCATACTAACATTTGCTTTGTAGGGGTCCAAGGAGAAGACAGAGAGAAAAGGGGTCGAAAACATATTTGATGAAATTATGGCTGAAACCTTCCCAAACCTGAAGAAGGAAAGAGATATCCAAATACAGGAAGCATAGAGGGTCCCAAACAAAATGAACCTAAACAGACCCACATCAAGACATATCATAATTAAAATAGAAAGATTAAAGATAAAGGGAGAATTCTAAAGGCAACAAACCCCTCCCACAAAGAGTCATATATAAGGGAACCCTCATAAGGCTATCATTTGATTCTTCTGCAGAATCTTTGCAAGCCATCAGGGAGTGGCATGATACACATAAAGTGCTGAAAGGAAAAAACCTACAACCTAGGGTATACTACCCAGCAAGATTACCATTTAGAATTGAAGGAGAGATAAAGAACTTCTCAGACAAGCAAAAACTAAGAGTTCATCAATAATAAAATGACTTTAAAAGATATGTTAAAAGGTCTTCTCTAAGAAAAAGAAAACGCTACAACAAGAAGTAATAATCTGTTGGAAAGTAAAATCCCACTATTAAAAACAAATATAGGGAACTCCCTAGCAGTCCAGTGGTTAGGACTCGAAGCTTTCACTGCCGAGGGCCCCGGTTCAACTCCTGGTCGGGCCTGGGTTCAACCCCTGGTCGGAGAACTCAGATCCTACAAGCTGCATAGCACAGCCAAAAAAAAAAGCAAAAACCAATATATAGTAAAGGCTGTCCATCAACCACTTAAATATGCATGCTACTATGAAGATTAAAAGACAAAAAATTGTAAAATTAACTATAACTACAATACAGTTAATGGATAAAAATGAACATGTAAAATATGACATCAAAAACACAAAATGTGGGAGAAGGGAGGAAAAAAATGTAGATCTTTTATAATGTGTTTGAACTTAAAGGACTACCAGTTTTAAACAAGTAGATACAGTTATAGGTCAACATATATGAACCCTACGGTAACCATAAATCAAAAACTACAATAGAGGGAGTACCCTGGTGGCTTAGTAGTTAGGATTCCAGGCTTTCACTGCCATGACCCAGGTTCAATCGCTGGCCAGGGAAAAGATCCTGCAAGCGGCATGCGCAGCCAAAAAAAAAAAAAAAAAATACGATTCCCAAAAACTAGAGAAAGGAAGACAAGCATACCACTAAAGAAAATCATCAAATCATAAGGAAAGAACCTAAAAGAAGAAGACTGAGAAAATATACAGAAACAACCAGACGGTAAGTAACAAAATCGCAATAAGTACGTACCTATCAATATTATTACTTTAAATGTCAATGAACTAAATGCTCCAAGCAAAAGACACAGGGTAGGGTCTTCCCTGGTAGTGCAGTGGTTAAGAATCCGCCTGCCAATTCAGGGGACACGGGTTCGAGCCCTGGTCCAGGAAGATCCCACATGCCATGGAGCAACTAAGCCCATGTGCCACAACTGCTGAGCCCGCGTGTTGCAACTACTGAAGCCCATGTGCCTAGAGCCCATGCTCTGCAACGAGAGGCCACCACAATGAGAAGCCCACGCACTGCAACAAACAGTAGTTCCCGCTCGCCGCAACTAGAGAAAGCCCACGCGTAGCGATGAAGACCCAACACAGCCAAAATTAAATAAATAACTTTATTTAAAAAAAAAAAAAAAAGACATGGGGTAGCTGGGAATTCCCTGGTAGCCTGGTGGTTAGGATTCTGGGCTTTCACTGCTGAGGGCCCAGGTTTGATCCATGGTAGGGGAACTAAGATTCTACAAGCTGTGGGGCATGGCCAAAAAAAAAAAAAAAAAGAGAGAGAGAAAAAAAGCCATAGGATGGCTGATTGGATTAAAAAACAAGACCTGACTATATGCTGCTTACAAGAGACTCACTTTAGAGCTAAAGACACACATAAACTGAAAGTGAGGGGATGGAAAAGGATATTTCATGCAAATAATAACAAGAAAGCTGGGGCAAATAATACTGATATCGAACAAAAAACACTTTAAGACAAAATCTGTAACAAAAGACAAAGAAGAGAATTATATAATAATAAAGGGATCAATACAAAATGAGAGTTTAACACTCATTAATATATATGCACCTAACAGAGGAACACCTAAATATATAAAGCAAATATTAACATATATAAAGGGAGAAATTGACAATGATATAATAATAGTAGGGGACTTTAACACCCCACTTACACCAATGGACAGATCATCCAGAAAAAAAAAAATCAATAAGGAAATAGTAGTTTTAAATAACACATTAGACCAGCTGGACTTAATAGATACCTACAGGACATTCCATCCAAAACAGCAGAATACACATTCTTTTCAAGTGCACACAGAATGTTCTCCATGCTAGAGATCACAGGCTAGACCACAAAACAATTATCAAAAATTTAAGAGAACAGGGCTTCCCTGGTGGCACAGTGGTTGAGAGTCCGCCTGCCGATGCAGGGG